>NW_026000082.1:4584638-4612190 GCF_001458135.2 Marmota marmota marmota | reverse complement strand
CGGGGCGCGCACAGCCTCCAGGCGCCCTCTGGCCGGAGAGATCGGCCAGAACTCGGGGTGCACACCCTGCGGGCACACCCACCGCGCCGGATGCGGGACTGGGAGGCGCGGCCCGCCGCCGCTTCGCCCCTAGTCGCTGGCTGCCAACACCACCCGAGTCCCCGCCTTCGCTAGCGGGGGTGAAAAAGACTCCTGACGCGGCACGGGCTTTGGTGTGTAGGAAAGGGCCGAATTGCGAAACCGAGGGGGAGGGTCTTAGCTTTGATAACTGCAAAAGCCCTTGGACAGAGTTTAGGAGAAAAACTTTGAAAAGAAACCAGAAAACTCCTAACTGGTGCATATCGCTTTTCAGATTTCCAAATGTGCTTTCACATACCGTTCTCTCAACTCATCTAGACATTTCTATCTTCGTGATAGATGGGGAGACAGCATCAAAGTAACGACTTGCCCAAGACAGGACTCGAACCCAGGCCTGGCAACTGGGAATCTGTGTGCAGTGAGCTCTTAGCCAGGGAAGGTGGGGGAGTGAAGGTGGGTGAGGGATGTAACAGAACTTTTATCTCTCCTAAGGCATTTCTTTTTCCATCTCCTTCCAAGTCATGGTTGTAGCCCCACTCAGAATCCTAAATCTTTCACTTCGCAGCCCCATCTTCCACGGAAGCAGTTCATTGAACTTTTATTAATGAAATATTTGCCTATTTCATTAATTATTTCATAATTTCATGTTCTGTGTTCTGCGTTGTGCACAATAGTACTAGAAGCTGCTTCTACTACTCCTTTTACAGATGGGGACAAACAGTGGGGTTGGAGAGGAATGCAGCCTGCTGTACTCCAGATCCCATCCCTGACCACCACTAGCGTCTTTCCTTCCACCCAATAGCACATAGTGAAACTGAACCAAAGGGGTTTCATTTTTGACTTTGTGATCCAGATGAGAGAGATAATTTGAGGCAAGAGACATTTCTGGGGCTTTTATTTCCTGTTTTGACAGAAGCATGGTTGTTAGAAGGATTTCACCCCTGCTAGGATTCCAGCAAAGCAAAGGGATAGCCCCAGAGCAATCATAAAGGGGAATGGAGGCTTGGAGACAATAGGGAGTGATGGGAACTATGGCAAGCTGGAGAGCATCCCATCCCCCACCTAGGCTCTTGTCCAAGGCTTCCACTACTCATCTGCAGTTGATTTCTGCCATCCAAGAAAAGGAATTAATATGGCTTGATCCTATCTTTTTTAGGAAAAGCCATAAATCCAGACATTTAAGTGAAGTCTCCTAATTTGTTGGCGACTTATTTAAAAAATGCTAAATCTATATATATAGGTCAATATTGTTTAAGCCAAAGAAAATGGGTTTATGGATCAGATCCAGCCTGTAGACCAAGGGTTTGTGCCCTCATGTTTGGAGTACTTGACTCTGCTTCATTTGGGTTTCTGGTGGGGTAGACCCAGTGTGGATCACTATTTCTATTTTAGGGAAAAGGACACCAGTTTCAGGTAGGTTTAGCCCAAGGTCACACAAGTTAATTGGTGGAGCAGGAACTGAAACCCCAGCATTCCAAGTCCTGGTTTTGAACTCTTTTTCTCTGATCTTATGAAGAATTTGTTTCTTGACTTCTGGGTATTGTGAGCCAAATTAGGCATGGGGCTGGCACTGGGGTGTGGAGACACAGCACCTTTCCTAGGAAGATGAAGCTGCAATGCCAGACTGTTGTCCTCGAAAGCAGGAGCTCAGCCTGATGACTCAGAGACGAAACTGTGTCTTCAGGGTAAAGCTGAGTCAGAGGCAGCAAGATCTGAATTGGCTTAGGCTTCTGAAGCACAGGTTAGGGCATCAAGAAAAAAAAAAAACAGACTAAGCAAATGTGCCCATCATAGCCTCCTCCCACCACCCCTAAAACAGAAGCCACACACACAGGCACTTCTAGAACATTGCCTGCTTTTCCTGTCATGAAAGGAAGGCAGCAAGAGCTAACTTAGGAAGCAGACCCCTTGTATGGTCCTGGAAAGAAGCAACACCTTTCAGGCAGCAGGTGTTCTAGAATCTCAGGTTTGGGCATTTCCACTTCAGAACCCAGCCTGGGCTTTTCAGACAGTGAGGGTTTATGCTGAACGCTGATTTAGAATGGGAACAACCCTGCTGCAGCCCGAACCTCCGCAATCAAAGGAGTGAGGAGCGGATAGAATGGAGAGTCTCCCTACCCCTGCCCCCTACTGGAGTTTGGAGTGAAGTGTAGGAGGATTCGTATGTGTTCACCTTCTACTGCATGCTTGGCACTGCACTGATCATTTCACATACGTGATCTGTCTCACTGGGACTCACAACAAAATTGTGAAGTAGCTGTCATTCTCCTGCTGAATGGAACGAGGTACAGTTCACTAGCCTAGTCAATTGAAGATATGGATTCAAACTTGTACCTTGAAGACTGAACTTCTCTAACTGAAGGCCTGGAAATTGGGGCCCACATGGAGATATGTCACTCAGACCCTACTCCATGACAGGACTGCCTGGTTGCCAGCAGTGTGGCAATTCCTGCAGAGTGGGCCTCAGTCACTGTGTGCTGGTAAGGTTTAACAACAGGCTCGCAGTGGGGTCAGTTCTCATGCTTCTCTATAGTTCTCCGTAAGCCCTGAAAAGTAGCTTCAAACACCAAATAGTGAATACTGAGCCATTCCTCCTGGCTGAAATACAAAGTTAGATCCCTGTGAGACTATGGTCACATTTTCATCAACCCATTAACATATGTAATAGTCTCCCCTTATCCACAAGGGATATGTTCCAAGCCCCCGTACTGGATGCATGTATGATGTACACTGTATGTACTGTTTTTTTTCCTGTATATGCATACCTGTGATAAAGTTTAACTATAAAGACATAAGAAATTAACAGCAATAATTAATAACAAAATAGAATAATTATAACAATATGTTGTAACAAGTTATATGAATATGTCTCTCTTCAAAATTGCCCAACATGCATGCTCCCAGCTGAGTTAATCAGGGTGATACTCCCCCCTGCTTATCTTACTGTTCTGTACTCACTCTTGTGATGTTTTGAGATGATGCAGTGCCTGTGTGAGGAGATGAAGTAGGATGGATGTCACAGGTATTGTGACTTACACAGCCTTAGGCTGTTATGTGAGGGTTACTTGAACCAAACACTGTGAAATCGTGATAGTTGATCTGATAACCAAGAAGACTACTAAATGACTAAAGGAGTGCCAGGTGTACAGGACAGTGGGATGATTCACATCCAGAGAGGAATGGAACTGGCAGCACCAGATGTCATCATGTCATTCAGAACAGTGCTCAATTTAAAGTTCATAAATTATTTATTCCTGGAACTTTCCATTTAATATTTTTGGACTGTGGTTGACCATGGGTAACTAAAGCTTCAGAAAGCAAAACTGAGGATAAGGTGTTGAGGGAAATACTTTAACCTTATTTTCTGTTGAAAGACACTTTTTTTTTCAGTGTATATTGTTGACATTGAACTCATAGCCAAATAGCATTATGCATACCTGGTCAAAGCTTGTCTAATACACATATTTTCTCCATAAGGTACACCACAGTCTTCTTGTGCTTAGTAACAGCACCTGAACACTAAACTTGGGGGCTATTTTAAACACCAAAATTATCCACAAAAAAGCACAAACATATGAAAAACATGACACTAGATAAACTGCAGAGAGTAAGCTTACAATATGAGAGCTGGAGCAAAAAGCAGAGCTGTCCAACCCAGCTGTGCATGCTGGCCAATTCAAAATTTTTGTCACTCCTTTCATGTCTACAAATGACGATAAAAGCGCAGTAAGTATTGACTGAAATTCACACAGGTCAATTTTAACACAGATGAATTTGCAAATACAAAAATCTGAAAATAATGACGATGGATTGTACAAGTATCGGCGTGTGTGTATGTGTAAGTATCAGTTTATTATAAATTTTACTGATATGAAGAAGTATAATGTATAATTTCTCAATGATGATTCAATATACAATACTCTGTTATGTATTCCATAGAGCCAATTAATTCTCACAGGAAAGTTTTGCTGATCTTTATCTCTCATATCTAAGCTATTGTACCCAACGTGCACTTAACAAATCAGTATGGATCTGACATAAAAGTTGATTGGTAGCAGGGTGCAGTGGCACACACCTATAATCCCAGTGTCTCACTTGAGAGGCTGAGGCAGAAGGATCACAAGTTCAAAGCCAGCCTCAGCAAAATCGAGGTCCTAAGCAACTCAGTGAGACCCTGTCTCTAAATAAAATACAAAATAGGGCTGGGATATGGCTCAGTGGTCAGGTGTCCCTGACTTCAATCCCAGGTACCAAAAAAAAAAAAAAGTCTTAAAAAAGTGATTGATGTTTTTGTTTGCATTAAGGATTAATATGAAATTAAAACAGCAAAGATGTGTCCTGGGAACTTCACTCATTCTTCAGTGGCATTGGTGACATCCTTGTGAATCAGAAAAAACTTTGCAAATACTGGAATATTCCTCCAATTTCTGTGCTATTTACAATGTAACAGCTACAGCCATATATACTCTTAAGGTTAATTTGCATTATTAAACTTTTTCTTTTACATCCTATGTCTGGAACACTGCACAGATTTTTGTGTCAACAAAAATTTCCATCTCCTTAGGATAAATATGCAGAAATGAGATCACTGGGTCATGTTTAACTTGATAAGAAACTTCCCAACTGTTTTCCAGATCAGTTATTCCATTTCCATTGCCACAAGCAATGAATGAGAGAGTGAAGTAGCTCCTCATTCTCACCAGCCTTGGTTATTATCAATATATTTTTTAAAACTTAGCTATGGGTATGCATAGGTATTTCATCACATTTTTAATGTGTATTTCTCAAATGGCTGATGATCTTGAACATTTCTTCATGTGCTTATTTGCTATCCATATTGTATTTTTAAAATATATTCTATTTAATTGTAAGTTTACTTAATTTAATTTTTATTCATGGCTAGGCATAACCACTGGCTCATAAAATTTCTGAAAATGTAATAGTCAGCTATTGTGAGCTGGAAGAAGCTGGCTCCAGTGCAGCTCCTCTCCTCTGGGCAGCTCCCATCCAATGACTGAGCAAAAAGGTGGGAATCCTGGCCATGTCCTTCCTGGGCAGGACTCCTCTCAGGGCCAGGCTTTGACCTCATTTGGTCAAATCAAGCTCCATTTGGGCTACTTGAGACCTCGTCTGATCTGCTTCACCATCCAAAGCTCTCCCTGCTCAGTTCTGCTTCTGCTTTCACTGGTGCGATTCCTGATTAAACTCATGCTCCCACAGGTGTTTTCTGGAAGTTCTGCTGCGAACTTCTCCCTTGTTGCCTGTTCTGGTCTCATGGCCACTCCTCCTCAAGCCTTCAAAGTCCCTCATGCCCCTCACATAGACAAATGCACAGCAGCCCAGAGAGCAGCTAGACTTAGCCCTACCTGACTCACAGCGTCCTCTGGGCTGGGTGGGTGGGTGCCGCATCTGAGCCCCACATATGTGCATTGACTTATGGTAAGAGTGTTCCATCTGCTCCCGTGGCCAAGCCAACCACTGCCGCTGCATTCGGGTGGCTGCTCCTGGTCCCTTAAGTCATTCTCGGGCATAACCCAACAGCATCATATGTGCCAGAAGCCCAGAAATGTTAATGTTCTGAGACGTGACAGCTCTCATCTCCTGCCCCCTGGGTCTCTGTGAGAATTTCCTGGGAGACTGAGCATTTGCCTTTGCTCAGCGAGGACTTGCTTCCCTGTGTGCTTTGTATTTGTTCTTCACTCTCCTCTCTCACTCCACTTTTCCCTCAGTCTGGCTTCCCTGGGATTGCTTTCCCCAAAATTTGTTTGCACATGAGTCTTTTACTTCAGGCTCAGTCTTCTAGAGTAACCAGCCGACAAAGTCATTATTTATAAACTATTCACTGTTGCCTCTGGGCCTCTCATGCCACAGCCTGCCCTTCCAGGCTTACACCCCATGATCCTCCAGCCCTGTCCCCAACATGCCACACACGTTTCCAGCTTTGTGGGAAAGGCTGCTCCTTCTGCCTCCTCCTTCTCTGTTTCCCAACTCATGCACATGCGCCCACTGTGTTTCCCATGTCCAGACTCCACTGCCCAGTTGCTGGTGCCCGTCTGCACTTCCTCTATGAAGTCCTTCCTGATGCCTCAAGCCAATGAGACTTTTCCCTTGAAGCCACCTGGCATTTTGAAGCCTGTATCAGATATTGCTTATGTTCTACCTTGTCATACAAGGCAACCCTATTGATCTTCAACCCCACAAGACCCATCATGTCACTCCCCTGCTTAAACTCTTCAAAGTGCCTCCCATTTCTGAAAAAAAAAAAAAAAAGTCCAGATTTCTCTAAGGTGGCTCATAAGTCTCGCCTCTTTCATCTCTCAGTCTCGTCTGTGTCTCTGACATTCTCAGCCCTTAGCCACACAAGACTCTTCTCAGTTCCACTAATATTTTGGATTCTTCTTTGCCATGTTTTTTTTTTTACTTTTTTTCTGGAAATTTCTTCTTCCCAATTCTTTCTCTAGGTAAGTAATACTCATCCCCTGGGCCTCAGTTTAAACATCATTTCTGCAAGGAATCTCTCTGATGCACCTGTAGTCCTAGATTTAGGATTTGTGGTCTCCATTCTCATGTTATCTGTTTTTCTTTCATAACACTCAGCAAAATTTAAATTAAATGTTTTTCATTTATCCCCAAAAGATTGTAATTATGTGAGAAGAGTGCCTGTATCTCATCTGGTGTGTTGCAGCCTCTGGTTTAGATCCTGGCATATGTAAATATAAATCCTGGCTCAATGTTTTATGGATGAATACATGATTAAGTGTCCATTTCCTTGAGACCTGATGGGGAGTGAGGAGATGGCAGATAGGTAAAATAAATTTTCAAATTTTCTTTTACTCCTTTGTGATGTTAAATTACTACTATACTGGTATTTATAGGCAAATTGAATTCTAAATTCAAAAGCATTATCATTATTATTAAATTCAAAGGGAATATGCCACATTGCATTGTATCATACACTATATCATAAGCAAAATCATTTAGATAATGTAGATTAAAATGTAAAAGGTCATCAATAAAATTTCTAGATGATAACAAAGCTTCACATCCTAGAAGCAGGCAAATATTTCTTTAACAGGACACAAGCACCAACACTAAAGAGAAAGATTGGTATGTTGGGAACACATTAAAATTAAGACCTGAGAGGCATCGAGGGATTTGCTAAGGTGTTTGATTCTCATGGCTGTGTAGGGATTTAACCACTACCATGACGAGCAAAAGAGCAAAGACCAAGACCACCAAGAAGTGCCCTCAATGCACAACATGTACATCCAATGTGTTTGCCATGTTTGACCAATCACAGATTCAGGAATTCAAGAGGCCTTCAACATAATTGACCAGAACAGAGATGGTTTCATTGACAAGGAAGATTTGCATGATATGCTTGCCTCACTGGGGAAGAATCCCACTGATGAATACCTGGATGTCATGATGAATGAGGCTCCAGCACCCATCAATTTCACCATGTTCCTCACCATGTTTGGTAAGAAGTTAAATGGCTCAGATCCCAAAGATGTTAATAGAAATACATTTGCTTGCTTTGATGAAGAAGCTACTGGCACCATTCAGGAGGATTACCTGAGAGAGTTGCTGACCACTCATGGGCGATCGGTTTACAGATAAGGAAGTGGATGAGCTGTACAGAGAAGCCCCTATTGACAGATAGGGGAATTTCAATTACATCGAGTTCGTGAACGTTCTTAAAAATGTAGCAAAAGACAAAGATGACTGAAAAGAACTTCAAATTCCAGCCAAATGTTTCTTGTTGCCACTTTGGGTATTTCTGAGATTTTTTTTCTCTTAGAGCCTATTGTATGCCCTTTAGCTTTACAGTTTTTGCCTTTCTTGTTTTGTATTTATTCTGTCATTTTGAGTCTCATGTATCTTTATAATCAAACTGGAAATGGGACTTTTTGTCATTTTCAGAATAGAAAATAGGGTAATTTTAAGTTACCATTGCCCTCACCCCCAATAACTGCAGTCTACGCAGAGTCAAAATATTTTTTTAGAGAAAGTTATTTGCTCAATTTTTTCTGAATCATGATTAAACTTTATGATAACTTTTGTTAATCAAAAATTATTGATGCAGGGGCTGGGGTTGTGGCTCAGTGATAGAGTGCTCACCTAGCATGCATGAGGCACTGGGTTCGATCCTTAGCACCACATAGATGTAAAATAAAGATATTGTGTCCACCTAAAACTAAAGAATAAATATTTTTTAAAAAATTATTGATGCTGCCCTTCAATGGATGAATGGATTAAAAAATGTGGCATATATACACAATGGAAAATTATTCAGCATTAAAAAATAATAAGATCAGGACATTTGCAGGGAAGGATGGCATTAGAGCAGATTATGCTAAGTGAAGTTAGCCAATCCCAAAAAAACAAATGCCGAATGTCTTCTCTGATATAAGGGGGGTGACTCAAAATGGGGAAGAGAGGAAGAGCATGGGAAGAAGATTACCTCTACATAGGGAAGAGGGGTGGGAGGGAAAGGGAGGGAGAAAGGGAATTGCATGGATGGCGGAAGGAGACCCTCATTGTTATACAAAATACACGTATGAAGATGTGAGGAAAAAAAAAAGAATAGCGCTACCTTAGATTAGGTAGAGAGAAATGATGGGAGGGGAGGGGTTGGGGAGATGGGAAGGATAGTAGAATGAAACAGACATCATTATTACTGTGTGTATATATGTGAATGCATGAACAATGTGATTCTGCAAACTGTATACCCAGAAAAATGAGATATTGTATCCCACGTGATTCAAATGTATGATATGTCAAGGTCATTGTACTGTCATGTGTAACTAATTAAAACAAATTTTTAAAAAATTATTGATGCACACTTGAATCAAATGTATGAAATATGTCAAGAGCTTTGTAATGTTTTGAACAACCAATAAAAAAATTATTGATGCAAAAAACCCAACTATTTCTTATGAACAACTCATTCCTATGATTCCACAGTTTGAGAGGGCTTGCTGGGCATCTCTGCTGCTCTACATGTTGGCTGGGGTAGAGCTCTTTTGGCCATAAGGTCCAGGGTGGCTCTTTCACAGTGCTGGGAGTTAATTCTGGTTATTGGTTGATGTTCAGCTAGGAATGCTCACTAGGGAGCCTCTCTGTGTGGCCTGGGTTTCTTGCAGCCTGATACCCCACAAGCAAATATCCCAAGAACAGGTCTTCTAAGAGGGAAGAATGTGCTCCTTCTCTCAAAGACTTGGTCTATAAATGGTACAGCCTCATTTCCAACATGTTTTATTGTTTAAGCAGTCATCGGGAAAACCTGGACTCAAGAGAAGGAGGAAGAAATGTCAACTCTCAATTTGGAGAATGAAAAACAACTTATAGCCATCTTTAGTCTTCCTCGATATCATTAAGAGAGTGTAACAGCAAAACACAAACTGGAAGATTTCTTTCTTCCTTTTTTTTTAGGACAGGGACTCTCTAGGTTGCTTCAGTCTCGCTAAATTGCTGAGGATGGTTTCAAACCTGTGATCCTCCTGCCTCAGTCTCACAAACTCACAAGCTGTTGGGATTGCAGGCATGCACCACTGTGCCTAGCTGGAAGATTTTTTTTTTTTTTTTGGTGCTGAAGATTAAACCCAGGGCCTTGTACATGCAAGGCAAGCACTCTACCAACTGAGCTATATCCCCATCCCTGGAAGATTTTTTTTAAAAAACATGTATATTATTCAAACTACAAGTGTCAAGTTTCTAGCTCCAGCACCTCAAAATGTGACCTTATTTGGAAATAGGGTCATAGCATATGTAAGCAGTTAAGATGGGGTCACACTGGAGTAAGCGGGCCCTAATCCAATGAAACTGATATGTTCATAATAGAGGAATTTAGATAGGGTGAATGCCTTGTAATGATGAAGACAGGCATCTATAAGCCAAGGAATTCCAAAAATTGCCAACAAACCACTGAATGGAGAGAGGCATAGAACAAAATTTCTCTTACAGCCCTCAGAAGGAACCAAATCTGTCCACACCTTGATTTCAGACTTGCAGCCTCCGGAACTGTGAGACAATAAAGTTCCGTTATTTAAGCCACCCAGTCTGTGGTACTTTGTTAGGGGGTACTGCCTTAGAAAACTGATATAATATGTAAAAAATGTCTGCAAAGCAAAAAGAAAAAGACAATCCAACAAGGAAATGAGCAAAAAGTACAAACAAACACTTTGCAAAAGAAGATACCTTCAAAATCAACAGCAGCTCAGGAGGCAGAGGCAGGAGGATCATGAGTTCAAAGCCAGCCTCAGCAATTGTGAGGCACTAAGCAACTCAGTGAGACCCTGTCTCCTATAAAATACAAAATAGGGCTGGGGGGTGTGGCTCAGTGGTTGAGTGCCTCTGAATTCAATCCCCGGCACCAAAAAAATCAATAACTTAAAAGCCACTTACTAGCAGTATTGAGCAAATGCTAATTAAACCTTAGTAAGATGTCACTGCATATCCTTGGGAATAGCTTAGTGTAAAAATATTGATAATATGAACTATGGCAAGGATATAGATATGTCATACAGATAAAACTCATAAACATTGCCCCTGGGTGTGTAAATTAATGCAACCACTTTGGAAAACTGCCAACATCTAATAAACCTACCTCTACATGTACTCATAGTGTTGCAGTTCCACTCCAAGGCTTAGGTCCAACAGAAATGTGTATTTATGTGTACCATAGGGCATGATCATGAGTGGATATAGCAGCACTACTTGTAGTTTCTTTAAATTGGAAATAATTTATATTTTTACTGTAGAATGGATAAATAAATTATGGTTTAATTAATGAAATACTATATAGCAGTGTAAACAAACCACCTATTACCACAAACAACATGGATGAATCTTACAAAAATGAATGATGAGCTGGGTGCAGTGGCGAATGCCTATAATCCCAGCAGCTCAGGAGGCAGAGGCAGGAGGATCATGAGTTTAAAGCCAGTCTCAGCAAAAAGTGAGGTGCTAAGCAACTCAGTGAGACCCTGTCTCTAAATAAAATACAAAAAGTAGGGCTGGGGATGTGGCTCAGTGATCGAATGTCCCTGAGTTCAATACCTAGTACCAAAAAAAAAAAAAAATGATGAGCACCAAGTATGAAGAGTATAGACTAAAGGATATCATTTATACAACATTCAAACAGGCAAAACCATTCTATGATGATAGAAATCAGGATAGTAATTATCTCTGGGGAAGAGGGACTTGGGAACTGGGAGGTGACACAAGGGAAGTTTGCAGAGTGACAACATTCTGTTTTGAAAACCTGCACGATGATTACAAGACTTTGTGAGTTTTTGTTGGGTGTGCATTTTGCACTCAGAGTTCGATGTAAAATTTTATTTAAAAGTTAAATAAACACATTCCAAAGTATGAGAGAATCTCCACCCTTTGATAACTGAAAATTTGGGTCATGCTTCTTGCATTTGTAATGATCTATAAATGCGGTCTACTGGGAAATCATCCTGATGGGTTTGGGCCCTTTTTGTAAAGAGGTTGTAAGTTTATCTTATGGAAAGAAGCTTTGTTGTGTATGTAAAATATTCAATGTTGATTAATCAGCCAAAATTTGCTTAAAACACAGAGCAGACAAGAGCATAATAAGGAAGGAATTTGACATTTAGTTGGGATCCAGTGGACTGTGGCAAAGTCATCAGGCAAAGGCAGCTTGCTCCCTACCATAGATGGCAGCCAACCCTTCAACCTTAATGGATTGGCTGTTCCTCCAGCCTTGGGCTCTTCTACTGCTAGGTGATTTTACATTCAGCATTCTCTGCAGAAGACAGTCCTATGTAGTTCTTTATCTGGATAACCCCTAAATAGAGTCCAGGTATCACCTGCTATAAGAATCTCCTTTGTCTCTTATGATACTTGCTGAGATGGCCCCCAATGATCCCCTCCACCTAGTAATCATGCCCTTGTGCAATCTCTTCTCCTAGAACATGGTCTGGACCTAGTGATTCACTCCTAACAAAGAATATCCCAAAACTCATGGGATGTCACTGTCAAGATTAGGTTATACAAAGCCTGGTTCATCTTGGGATCCCTTTCTTCTCTCTCTTTCTCAGAACCCTGGCCCTGGGGGAATCCAGCTGCCTTGTTGGGAGTAGCCCTGTCTTGAGCCAACAGGGCTCAAGGCCTGTCAAGAACCAAGTACCTCAGATTGAATTACCCTCCAAGCCAATCATTCAGATGACTATTGCCCTGGCTGACACCTTGATTACAGCCTTGTGGGACCCAGAGCTAGAGGTACACAGCTAAGCAGCCCCTGGGTATTTGACATAGCAACTGTGAGCTAAGAGTTTGTTGTTCTAAGCAGCTAAAGTTGTTACATAGCAATAGAAAACTAACAAATACAGCCCACTTTCACCCTTCCTACCCCTGGTGTTTCTTCCATGGTATTTCTTCCCAGTGCACCCCATAATCACAACATTTATCACATCTTACAGGACTCCACTAGTTACCCTCCCATCTCTCTCCTCCAGAAGTAACCAGAGACCATGTCTTACAAGCTTTTTCATTCCAGTTCCTGTAACAAAGTTGTACTCAATAAATGTTTGATTAACAATGGAAGAATAAATAGACCATAGCTGTTTCACCTTGGAAAGTAATAACTTCTCTGGTTCTTAATCTTCTAATTTTGAAATGCTAAAGAATTCATAGAAGCATTTAAAATACAAAATGAACCTAACTGGGTAAATAATTAGATGTGAAAGGTAACAGAAAAGGAGTGAAATTTGGGCCACTAGATACCTTTAAGAGAAAGAATGCCAGAGGAGGAACTAGTTTATAGGGGAAGATGGTGAGTTTAACTTTGGACAAGCCTAAATTGAGGGATCTTGGAACATATCCACTAGGCTTATGGGTATGCAAGTCTGATACTTGGGAAGGGGTTTGTGGTGGGTAGATTTGGGAGCCAATGGTATGTAGTTAGTAATTAAATTCATAATAGAGGTCTCTAAGCCCAAAGTATCCTAAGTATGGGCTGAGTATACATCCTTGGAGAACATTCTCCTTAAGAGGAGGACAGAGATGTAGATTGCCAGGTTTCATTCACTACTAAAACACTCAAGGGTCACTGCAGGTAAACTGGGCTAACTGGGCTGCACAAAATAACTTCACAAGAGACACAAATACCTTTTTCTTTGGTGTTGCTGTGATGGCTCTTCTGACCTTAAGGGCCCACAGGAAGAGAGAGAGAGCTCGTTCTGACCCCTTTATTGAGGAGAAGCTATTCAAATGAGGCAAGGGGTCAGGTTTCAGGGGACTGAGTCTATCCTCATGATGTCCACTGTCAGCAGGTTGACTGACATCTGGGTAGGCCACACCCAAGGGCACAGTAAGAGAAGGGGACAAGCATAAGGCACTTCCATGGAACTTTCTATCCTAAACAGAGCAAAGGGTAATATTACAAAGAAACAGGTGAGCATAGCTCCACCCACGGGGCTGTAGGAAGACACAGTCACTCAAACCCTAGAAGAGCAGGGCAGTCTAGCAGCATGGGTGCCTGATGCCACATTGCCCAGCAGGGAAGTTAACTCAGTCATGTGCGAGGTTGGTCTCCCACAGCAGAAGATAAGGGTGGAGGGAATGGAAAGAGGGAGGAATGTGGCAACCCAGATGGATGGGGCAGACAGTTTTGCAAGGCAGGGAATCAACAACAACAGATCCAGCAGAGATCAAGTTATTAACTGAAAATGTCCCTTGGATTTAGTAATTGGACTGTCAAAGAAGTCTGTGATGGACTGTTTTAGTCAACTTTTTCACTGATGTGACTAAGGACCTGACCAGAACAACTGTAGAGGAAAAAAAGTTTGAGGGCTCCTGGTTTCAGAGGTCTTAGTCCATAGAAGGCCTGCTCCATTCCTTGAGGCTCGAGATGAGGCTGAACATCCTGGTGAGAGAGGATGGCAGAGGGAAGCAGCTCACATGATAATCAGCAAGAAGAGAAAGAGACTCCACTCCCCAGATACAAATATATATCCCAAAGCTATGTCCCCAATGCCCACCTCCTCCAGCCCCATGCTACCTGCCTTCCATTACCACTCATTTAATCTCCATCAGGGGATTAATTCACTGACTGGGTTAAGACTCTCACAATCCAGTCATTTATCCTCTGAGCCTTACATTGTCTCACATGTGAGCTTTTGGGGGACACCTCACATCCGAACCATTACACTGATTGTACTTTTAGATGACTGCAACGCTTCCATCTCACATGCTCTTCTACAATGTGACTTCATCTCCATCCCATTAAGAGATGAGGTCTAGACCCTCTCCCCTTGATTTGGGGTGGCTTGTGACCACTTTGACTAATGAAGTAGAGTGGAAGTGACACTATGTGACTTCTGAGCTCATAATAGTCACAATGGCTTCTGAGACATCACAGATGCTGCTGCTTCCACCTTGTCAGTTGACTCACTGGAGTACCCCATGTAAGAAGTCAGACCACCCAGAGACCACTCCACAGTGAGGAAGCCAAGCCACCTAGAGAGGCCATGTCTAAGTCTGTTCTTGGCAGACCTGGTCTTGGCACCGTCCTAGCAGGGGTGTTAAACGTGGCGGCAAATGAGCCGTCAAATGACTCTAGGCCATATTGCCATGTCATTCTCAGACTTCAGGTCTTCCCTGATGAGGCTCCAGGTGCGGTGAAGCAGAGAGAAACAAGACCATGTGACCAATACTATGTGATCAGTCTGGCTTCCTGACCCTCAGAATCCATGAGCTCAATAAAATGACCATTTTATGATATTAAGTTTGGGGGTAATTTGTCATTTGTTATACAGCAACAGTGCCTGAAACTGTGACTTTAGAAAAAGCAGTTTCTGTGGAGTGGTCAGGACAGTGGCCAGAGCGCATTGGGTTGGGATATATGCAGGGGGTGAGAAAAGGGGTGACAACAAGAACAGATGAAAGTATTAAGGGGGTGACAGAAGAGGGTTTAGGGCATTTCTTTCTCTTCCTTCCTTCCTGCCTTTCTTTCTTGCTACTGAGATTGAACCCAGGGGTGTTTAACCACTGAGCTACATCCTTAGCTCTTTTATTTATTTACTTTTATTATTATCATTATTATTTTGGTACCAGGAATTGAACCCAGGGGGACTTCACCACTGAGACACACCCCAAGCCCTTTTTATTTTGAAAAAAGGACTCACCAAGTTGCTTAGAGCCTCGCTAAGTTGCTGAGACTGGCTTTGAACTTGCCATCTTTCTGCTTCAGCTTCCTAAGCCACTGGAGTTACATGTGTGCACCACCCTGCCCAGCTTTATTTTTTAATTTTGAGACAGGTTGTTACTAAGTTGCTTAGGGCCTCACTAAGATGCTGAGACTGGCCTCAAACTTGTAATCCTCCTGCCTCAGCATCTTGAGTCACTGGGACCAGAGGCATGCACCACCATCCCTGGCCTTAGGGAGGTTCTTTTTGGATGGAGTAGATTAGAAGGATTCATAGGACAGGAGAAAAATGTCAGAGAAGGGGGAGAGTTGATGCAGAGGAGAAAGCAGCAGGGGAGGTGCAGGGCACCTGGTGAGGAGCTGGCTGGAATTTGGTCTCACTGAAACTGGAATAACTGGATTTTGGGAGCGAGAAAGGCACAGCCGTATAGCAGTGAAAGGGAAATAGCAGTACTGGTGTGAGCACGGTGGAGATGATCACAGGATCCAGGCTTTCAGACAGGAGGACAGAGAGACTAAGCGAAATGGAAGGACCAAAGGGCTGGGGTCTCCTACAGGTCAAACTACAGATGTCCTGAGTGTGAGGCTTGAGATAGCTTATCAGATAGGAGAATGCAGCCATCAGTCAAGGAAGAGACTGTCCTGACAAGATCCAGGATGGGGTCTGGGTGTGACAAGATCCATGGTGGCTGAAGCAGAGTGGAAGTAAAGCCCCTGGAGTTAAGGAAATCTAAGATATACAGGCCAATCGTTTGATTTCCCTGGGAAACGAAAATTCTGAGGATGATGCAGGACATGACCTGGTGAGGAAGACGATGAGCCAGGTTACAAGTAATTCAGTGAATGAACACTGGACAGGTTCAGTGCTTGGATAAGGGTGTTGGTGGGAGAAATGAGGGCGGGTGAGAGGTGATGTAGATGAGGGAGCCCAGACAATCCAGACGCCATTTCTGCTGAAGAGCTGTGAGACTATGAGTGAGCCTCTTTCTCCTGAAGGGTTGCAGAGGAAATGCAGACTCCTGTTAAGAGAAAAGTTTCTGAGAGCCTTCTGTAAGACTTTGGGAGAACAAAGGAGTGTGTTCTCAATGGATGGAGGGCTCTAGAAGGTTATGGCCACACAGGATTTGGGGCTGGAATGAAAGAGGAGCGAAAGGATGGCAGTGGGAAGGAGGGGGCAGGGTTTAAGGTGGAGAAAGGGATTTTTTATTACTAGGCCCTTGTTCTAGGTCAAGGTCTCCTTCCCCCAAACTTACTTCTTTTGGCCCCAATTCAGGCCTCTTTCCTTGGGCTTCCTCCATCTGAAGCCTGGAGGCCCCTCTATCCGGCAGTGTGGGCTGAGGCTGGATGACTACCCGTCAAGGACACGGGGGTGGGGAGAGGTGAACAGACAGGGTGGCGCTAGACTCTAAGACACCTCAGACAGCCTGGAATCCTTGACTCAGGAAGTTACACAGAGCAGTGGATCTTCCTGTTATGACTGTTTTGCTATAAATGAAACAGAAAAATATGAGCAAGTTCTTGAACTCTCCTGAAAGGAAGACAATAAAAAGCCATCTAACCACCCAAGTGGAAGCTCATTGAAAATAACTTTCTATGGCTATTTTAAGACAAAAAAATGGACACACTTCTATTAATAAGTCTGTAACCAAAGACTCTGAAAACTTCCTTCCCCACAGAGCCCCTCAAGGGCGACAGAAAGAAGTGTGTGCGTCTGTGGATGGACAGGCCCATGCTGGTCATCTCGTGCAGACTTGTCCATGGGAAAAGAGATTCCTCAACCTCTCATTCCACCTCCAGCCTTTCATGGGGGAGTCCATGTACTTAATCACCAGGGCTACAGGAGAGGATTCATCCTGGGCCAGACAGGTCTGGGGGTAAATTGGGGGTCTTCCAGGTTCCTGCCACCCCTAATAACCTAAGGAAGGAGGGTCTGTTTCTGTCCTCATTAGTGATCTGGAAGCCAAGACTTAGGAGAGGCCATTTCCCTCAACTTCTTATTTTGTTATGAATTCCTTGTTCTAGGTCAAGGTCTCCTTCCCCCAAACCTACTTCTTTTGGCCACAAAAAGAAGTTGGGATTTGAGACGGTCCAGCTCCTGTACCCGCATAAGTTACCACTCCAGCTCCACTTCCTGAGACCCAGCAAAGCTTGCGGAAAACTTCAAAGCTAACTTCCCTTTGAATGTTGCCTCAGATGTGGTGGGAGGAGGCTGATCACCACCTCAGACTCTCTCTGCCTTGTTCACAGGGCTCTTCAATGTCATTGAAACCTATGAAGTCACCAAGGACTGAGGTTCAGGTCCCTAGCAACCCAGAACCATCCTGGGGTAGAAGTCACTGTCCCGTGTCCCTCAGAAGCTCTGCTAGGTTAGGAAGAGAGGTGGAGTTGGGCTGGGGGACAGGGACCAAGAGGCCCTGCTGAGGAGCTTCTGTCTCTCCTGGTCCATGTGTCTCTGTCTCTGTCCCCACCTTTCTGTCTTTCCTCTCGTCTGACTTTTGGCAGCACACCTGCTAACCAGTTCTCCACAGACTCTGGGTCTCCCTCCTCCCCACATGGCTCTCGCAGTTTGAATTCCACCCTATAGAATCTTCCAATGCATTCCTTTGGCCTCCAGCCCCACTGTTATCTGCCTGTATGTCTCAGCATTTCTTGGTTGAAATTCCTCAGGCAGGAATCTGACCAACCCGGCTCTTTGTGCTGGGCCATAGGTCATAGGTCACAGGCTGGCATGCGTTTGACCTTCGCTGGCACTTGGCCCGGTTATCCTGGACAGCCAAGAGGGAGTGGAGTGGGACAAAACATGCCTCAGGAATCCCCCTCCCCACCCAGCCAAGGGGGTGTTGAATCGTTCCTTTTAGAAGGGACAATGCCGACATTTGTACTGTAGTTCTAAAACCTCCTGCCCTGAAGCAGGAACACAGTCTTTGGAGCCTTTGAAAGGAAGAGTTTTAGCGGCTAGAAATGATAACGTGCAGGGCAAGCTGTAGCTCCAGCTCTCCCCACTGAACCACCCAGTTCTCACACTACCTTCTCCCACCACCCAAACCTCTCTCTACCTCTGGGAGGTCCCACACAGTGACTCCTGTGTTAGCAACGAGTTCAGTGGCCCCCAGAGACCTCTGTGCTGTCTCATCTGCCACCCACACCACCGTCCCCCACCCCAGCACTTGTATCTGCACTACTGGGACTGTGTACCTGGCTCCTGTCCATGCCCTCAGCACACGGGAGTCCTACAGTGTTTAAGGAAAACCCCAGGGTGGGGGGTGTAGAGTTCCTTTCCCTGCTGGGTTACCCACTATTAAGGGGAATTTCAAGCCTCGGGCTCCCAATGGCTCAGGGGGCTTGAACGACTCTGCTCTTTCAACATTTACTCTAGGGCCACCTTTCCCGGACCCAGGCACAGAAGAATGGAAGGTGGAGACTGAGGAGACTGGAGCAAAGTAAAGGAGGGACAGTGTGTATCCCTCTGGGTCAACCTGCGTTTGATTACCAGACCTTGGTCACATCCCTTGGGGCAAGCATTTCCCAGGAGACTCCTTGGTCTCCTGGAGTAAGTGACTTGGGTCAGGCCTGTCCCTTAAAGCCTGACCCCGAGTGGGAGAGGTGTCTTAGAATGGAGCACCCATCACCTGCAGTCTCTCCCTGGCAGACGGAATAGGATGGCCTTTCCACTCTTCATGGAATCTCAGGTAAAGGAAGAAAGACAAACAGCATGATGATGTGGCCTTGGGGTCAGACTAGGCTTGCCATCTCATCTAAGTGTCACCACCTGAGCTGGACATGAAAACCCGAGCTTAGTTTTCTTATCTATAAATGGGTAATCTGGCCTCCTACAGTTGCTCTGACAATTAAACTAAAGATAATGAGATGAGGTACCAAGAGCTTGTTCCATTCCCTGACAAAGCTTGACGGAGGCAGATGCTATTATGACCCAAAGACTAAAATCAGATTCATCCATTCTGAGGCCCATGAATCATGAACACTGCCTCTCAGGATGAGGGAGTTTGGGCTCAGAGAATGCATGAGCAAGCCTCAGCTGCAGAGCTCCTGGGAAGGTGATTGGCCCCGAGGGAGATGGACCCTTTAGTTTCCATTAGTCTCCTGTGCCTCTTTCTGCCTTGGGGTGACAAGAGAAGTAAAAACAAAATAGGGGATGTAGAGAGATTAATGGGGATAGAGATTGGGCCAGATAATAGCAGCCCTATAGCAAAGGGTGCTGGGTGGGGGTTGCTCCCTGGGAGCCAGGCCTTGGTAAGGGACACTCACCTATGCCTGCGTGTCAACTGGAAATAGATGGTAAGGACTCAGTGAAATACCCAGGAGCACATTTTCAGGAGTCAGACTGCCTGCACTATAATCCAAGCTTCACTCTCCTCAAGCTAGTGACCTTGGGCCAATTATTCTAAGCCTCAGTTTCCTCTTATGTGAAGTGGGAGTAGTACCTATTGTGTCTGGGTGTTGGGAGATGTTACCAGACAAAACACAAAATTCTCAGAGAAGCGCTTATGCTTATGCGCTCATCGTTGTGATGGAATTCATTCGTTCTGCCTTCTCCACCTCCATAGCAAATTCCTCACAGGACTTCAGTTTTTGCCTTTCTCATTGTAGGCCCATGTTGATTCTAGAAAAATGAATGAATGAGTGGAAAATAAACCTACTTACAATTTCCCACGAAGAAGAGTTTATCTTCATGTGTGTCTTTATGTGTTTACAGAGGTCCATCCCCTCTGGGCAACTCTGGGACAGACTCACGGCCACAGCTCCTGAAGCTCTCCATCCACCCCCACCCCCCACCTCAGCCCCACCCCACCCCCCACATCCCTATCCTGAAGCAGCCTGGGGAATGTATTTTCCTTCTCCATCCTTCCTTAGGGTGAGTCGGGAAGAGAAACTGCCTTGCTGGCTGTTTGGGGTTTTAAGCTTCTTGCCCTTATCTGCCCCCTCATGGCTTGCCCTGCCCCTGTCCTCCCTCCCAGGGGAAAGAAAAGGGCTCAGAGAGTCCAAGCCTGAGTTTCTCAGATGCCTTGGAAATGAAGCCACAGTTTAGAGACCATCAAGAATAGGAGTCCCCTTCACTGTCCTCATGATTTCCTCCTTGGCTACTCGGAGAGAAACAATTCTTTTCTCAAATCCAGAGGAATAGAGCTAGGCTCAGGGGCAACTCCACCACATCTGGATTTGCCACCTTCAGGGAAGATTCTAACCACCCTCAGCTCATCTCCACAGTAGTTTTGTGTTACTTGGGTGATAAAGAGCAGAAAACTGACTTATATTTAAGATAGTCTATTTGAGCAAGATCATTTAAAGCTAACAGCAAAGTGAAGTTGGATAGCTCTCTATTTTACAAATGAGGCAAGGAAGCACAAATGTGTGTCATTTGTCCATGGTCACAAAGGTTCTGGTTAGAGGAAACCCCACTGAAAAAACCCCAGTCAGTAAATGGCAGAGCTCAAATTCCTCCGGTTCTAAAGCTATAAATTTAAAAAGCGAAAGATCCTCTCTATAATCTGAAGTCTAAAGTAAGTGACTCCACTGCTCCAGGGAACAGCTTTGCCATGGCTTGGCTTTGTCTTGAACTTGCCTAGTGATACACAATGCCCTTCCCTGTGAGGGACTTCAATATGAAACCATGT
The DNA here is from genome assembly GCF_001458135.2 of Marmota marmota marmota. NCBI lineage: Eukaryota > Metazoa > Chordata > Mammalia > Rodentia > Sciuridae > Marmota > Marmota marmota. Next base: position 4,591,304 of record NW_026000082.1, on the reverse strand, counting down.
GTGACATGGCCACTTTGCTTTTCTGGAGAGATGCAGACACTTCCTCTGGTCTCTGGCAGGAAATGTCTCCTTTTATTTGCCCACCTGTCCACTCATCCATCTGCTCACTCAACCGTCCATCCCTCCACCCATCATGGTGCATACTCCACCCATTTACCCATCTACCCATCTACCCATCCATCTGACAAAAACCTTCCTCAGCCCCAATTTCCTCATCTATAAAGTGGGGATAGTAAGTTAAGGTGAGGTTTAATTGATGTAAAAATGTCAAATACCTAACACATCGCGGGATCATTAATGCTTATTCTATGAATGTCTTTTGCCTTTTTAAGGTGTCATTTTCAGGAGGATTTTAATTCTTCGGAATGGCCCAGCCCTGTGTCTGGATATGTTCAGAGAGCTCCATCTTGATTTAATGCCCTAGGGGCTTGGAGTGACAAGGGTGCAGGATCCTATTTATTATCAAAGGCATCTCTCTCACACATACACACAGAGAACAGTAAGAAAATCCCAAGCAGAAACAGTCAGCAGGGGCCTCATGAATGTAAACAAAAGGCAGGCCAGCTGAGCCCTTACCTCAAAGGAGCCAAGCACAGGGTTGGGGCTGGGTATAGCAAGTTCAGGTTAGCTTCCTGGTTTTTCCTCCAGTCTCTCCCAGAAGGGGAGCTTGCTGAATGCCGGACTACGGAAGTCCTGAGTGGCGACTTTGATATGTCTTCTGTGTAAGTGGCTGTGGCTGGCTTGGGGGGAAAAAGAAGATGACCCATTAAGACCTTTGCTACTTACTGCAAAGAAAGCCAGCAAGGCCATGGCCTGGAGTGACTCCTGAAGACAATGGTGGTGAGAATTATTAAGTCTGACATTTATTCAGCACTTTACAGTTTGGCCCGGTTTGTACACATGCCATTCAATCACTACCCTGTGTGTTGGGAAAGACAGGCATGTTTTATACCTATTTTAGAGATGGAGGAACTCACAGAGTAACAAATTGCCCCAGGATTATACAGGATCCAACCTTGAGTCCACATCCAGATCCCTTTCTGCCATTTCCCAGGTCCCCATTTCACATAGCCCCTGGACACTTCACTGTGTCTAAAGGAGATGTGACTTTCAAAACCACTTGGAGAGACCTCTCTTAGTTGTTTTCTAAGTTTTAAATTAACCAATTCTAATTGATTTTATAGAGGATCTGCCATGCGTTGGGAGCTCTACATTGAGGTCAGGAGGCTGACCAAATGCAGGCCACTACTTGTCAGTGGATAGGGCCATAATTAGGAACCTACTGGTCTGGAAGCATCAGCAACAAGTTCCCTGACAATAACCTCACAGAGGGAAGGACTCAGCTGCTGAGACTTGAAAGATAAGTAGCTTGGACTCAGGCAGAGGGAGGAAGAGAAGATCTTGGGTAGAGAAAACCCCACCTCTACCCAAACACCCGGATGCAAAGAGCTGGTGAGTTTGAAAACTCAAACAGGCTCAGTAGCTGGAAGGAAGAAGAGAAGGAGGGAAATCAGAGTGGTGAGACGCTAGGCTGCAAGGGACAGGGAATGGTGTCGGAGGACCTTAAGTTATTTATCCTAAGAGCAAAAGGAAGCTTTTGGAAAGTTTCAGTTGGGGGCCTGGGATTGTGGCTCAGTGGAGTGCTTTCCTAGCACATATGAGGCACTGGGTTCCAGCCTCAGCGCCACATAAAAATAAACAAACAAAATCAAGATATAAAAAATTAATTAAATAAAATAAAGGTATTGTGTTCATCTACAACTAAAAAAATATTTTAAATAAAAAAAGTTTTAGTGAGGACTTCAGATGTTCATTTGCATCTTCCTGAATTGTGAAGAATGGATCCGAGGAGGGGAGAAGTGAAGGGCTAAACCGGTGAGGTTTTGTTTTTTTCAGCATCTGAAAGGGAGAGAGTAAGTCCCAAGTATGGTCCTGAGATTGCAGTGCTCCCATGCAGCATGTTTTTGAAGAAATGAGCCTCTATAATGAGCATTAGACCCTGGGTTCCCACCATGTGCCAGGCAGGGTCTTACAGACCCACGCCTGCCCTTGCGGGGCCACAGACTGGTGTGGTGCAGAGACAAAAACCCATCCTGCAGTCTGTAGTCCTGTGTGGCACCCATGGGGTCCTGACTGGCTCCTAGAGATGGAGAAGCCCTCTCAGAGGAACTAAAGTGCACACTGAGGAATGGAGAGGAGTTTGTTGGGTGGATAGTTTGGGGTCAAAAACAAAGATCTAAACTTTCTAAGAGAATTGTAAAGTAAGGGATGACTTCTTTCACTTGTTAACAAGAAAATGGTTTTGTGGTGCCTGCAGCACCCATGGCAAGAGCCATCAGCCCCAAGCAGGGCTCATCACAACTGGTGGCAATCAGGAGACTTTGTCAGGAATCCCCCATGCCTGCTCCCCTGTTCTTATAGGTGACACCTGAATCCCTCACCTCACCCTGCCAACCTGTCAACACTGGGACTTCAAATCTGTTCTGTCCCGTGACACTGGGTTAACATAAAGGAAATCTGGAATAGCATTGCCATTAAGAGTGGACGGACCTGGATTCCAATCAGAGCTCTGCCACTTTAACTTACTAGGCAAGTCACCTTGACTTTCCTAAGGTCCTCGGTTTCCTCATCTGCATAATGAGAGTGATAGTGGTCCTTGCACTGCACAACATTAATGGGAAGATTCCTGTACCATCCTGAAGCTATAGTGTCTCAGCTGCGAAACCCTCTGCACTCTGGGGTGTTGGGCCTCAGTCTGTGCATGCTACATTTCTGATCAGCTAGATGACTGTCTCTGAAGTCCTGCCAGTAGGGACAAGTGTTACACGGAGCCCCGGCAACTGAACATGCTCCTTCCAGTCTGTGTTCTGTGGGCTTCCTGTCTGGTTGTCTTCCAAAGAACATCATCGTGGCAATTTTTTTATTTTTTGCTATCATGAGTTGAACCAGGGGCACTAAACCACTGAGCCACATCCCCAGCCTTTTTATATTTTGTTTTGAGACAAGGGTCTCACTAAGTTGCTTAGGGCCTAGCTGAATTGCTGAGGCTGGCTTTGAACTTGTGATCCTCCTATCTCAGCTTCCCAAGCGAACCACTGGGATGACAGGCATAAACCACTGTACCCAGCTTAGCAATGCTTCTTGTAAAAAAAAAAAAAAAAGTATTTTTCTTTAATTGTAGATGGACACAATGATTTTATTTTATTTGTTTATTTTTATGTGGTATTGAGGATCCAACCCAGTGCCTCACACATACTTGGTGAGCACTCTACCACTGAGCCACAACCCCAGCACTCAGCAATGCTTTTTAACCCTGGTAGCAGCAAGTCTTCCTTACGGTAGTAGCAGGAGCCAGTGTGCAGTTTTTGCAGTGCTAGCAGAATTTGCTTTATCAAATCCAACCCAGACATTTGCACCACCCTGGCAGGTGCCCTCTCCAGCAGTCTCAGGTTCGGCTTTCAGGCTTCTTTCTCTATCCCTCCGAATTTTACTAATTCAGACTTTCTCCCTGTGGTCCCTCATCCCTAAATGGGTGGATGCTCTTTGCAATTGCTATTTCTGTTCTTGCTATGGTTGGAATATTTGTGTCTCCCCAAGACTCACATGCTGAACTGTAACCCTAAGGTCACGGTGTAAGAGGTAGGAGTTTGGGAGATGACTTTAGGGGGTTGGTGCCCTCATAAAAGAGGCCTCAGAAAACTGCCTGGCCATCTGAGGACCCAGGAAGAAGATGCCATCTAGGAGCTAAAGAATAAGCCTTGCCAGGCACTGAGCCTGCCAGTGCTTTGATCTGGGTCTTTCTAGCATTTAGAACTGTGAGAAATTAATTTCTGCTGTTTATGAGCTACCCAGTTTATGGTATTTTGTTATGCCAGCCCAAACAAAGACTCTTTTCATTTACCCATTCAGTTTCCTGGTTGAAAAATTTATACCTAGTTAATAATCCATTACATTAAATTCCCTCTGACCTAGTAACTGATGTGGTTTCAGTCTCCTGACTGTTATAACTAATTAAGAAGATGTTGGTCTAGGGGTGTGGGCTCAGTGGTAGAGTACTTGCCTAGAATGCATGAGGCCCCAGGTTCAATCCCCAGCACCACACGCATACACACATGCACATTATAAAATATTTGGTACAAACTTTCAATAAAGTTTATTGTTATGATTCACTGTGTTTCCTAACAGCCACTCATGTATTCATCTTATGCTAATTTACCACTATGTGTCAGGCCCCATCCAGGCACTGGGGTGCAGAACTGAAGAAGACGCACACCAGCCTTCATGGAGGTCACAGTGTGACTAGAAATCACCAAGGACATGGGCCAACTTTGGGAATGGTTCTTGGCACCTCCAAGCCACTCTTACAAGCATTCTTCTCTGGCATATGTTCAAAGAACTGTTATCGACAAATCTCTAGATATAATAGTTTGGGTAAGGTTAACTTGGTACTATTTCATGTTATTACTTATTTGCAAATCTTACCATCCTCCTTAGGTGATAAATTACTCGTGATTTATTTCCCCAAATAGCTCATTTCTGTATCAATTTAAAGAGCTAGAACAGTACATTGGACATGACAGGATATCCCCAAAAAGATGGTGAGTGAATTAATTCATCTCTTCAGCAAATCTTCCCTGAGCACATACGCTGGAGCAGGCACTGGGCTAGGTATGGCGGGGTGGGGGGGGGGCTCACAAGGACAAGGAAAACCAAGTGTCCCTGCCCCTAATGAATGGATGCCTAGTTAATGGACTGGGCAATGTCGAGAACACTGCCCTTCATGTGGCAGGAAGGATGCCATCATCTTGGTGTGATGAAGACTGTTCTGGATGTCCTCTGCCTCCTTCTGGATGAGTTGAGCCAAGCCCTTGATGGGAGATGGGCGACGCTGTGGTTTACCTTATGTCCTGAACACTCTGAGCTGGTGGCCAAGGGCTGTATTTAAATAGCAAGCATTTGCATTTTTAATGTTGACTGGAATTGGAAAAGCAGAGATAACCTTTCCAAACTGATATTGGTTTTTACATGATTGAAACAGGCTGGGCCTTGGGCATTTCTTAAATGGAAAATTTTAAGTATTTTTCAATATCAGGGAGAGTGCAGAATCATCCTAGAACGTTGGGTCCTGTTGGTGTTCTCAAAAAATATCACTGTCGCACAGCATTGTTCCTTCACCGAGTTCTCTCATCCCCCTTGGAGGGGACACCTGGGAGCACTGCTCCTCCCCATTCCTGGGTGAGGAAGGCGGTGTTCAGAAAAGTTTAGGAAGCACAGAGGCAAGGGCCAGGACCTCAGAACTGGCTCTGAACCCCTCTCTTCTCTTTGCCACCTGGGACATGGACAGGTTTCTCACCTCTCTAACCTCCTTGTCCTTCACCTGTAACCTGCTTCCCGGATTTGCTGTGATGTTTGTTCAAATGTGATTGTAAAAATGCCTAATGTCCCACACCTGGTACTTTGCTAACACTCAATGGATACTTGTTCTTGTCCTTTCACAGGCAGCGATCTGTCTAATGACAGGTGGCCCATCTGTCTAGGCAAGAACCTTCAACTCCTGGGCCAGGACTCTTTCCAAAAGGCCCAGTGGACACAGGTTATAAGATACAAGCTGAACTCAGTGCACATGCCTACAATCCCAGCTACTCAGGAAGCTGAGGCAGGAGGATGGAAAGTTCAAGGACAGCCTGGGAGACCTAGTGAGAACTTGTCTCAAAATAAAATAAGAAGAGGGCTGGAAATGTAGCTCAGTATATATGGCCCTAGGTTCAACCTCAATACTACAATAAGAAACAAAAGCAAAAATAAGCATTTATAGTCGGGAGGGGGGTTAGTGTGTGTGTTTTCTTTGTTTGTTTGTTTGTTTCATGCTGAGGATTGAACCCAGGATTGAACCCTTGCTCATGTGAGGCCCATTTACCACCAAGCTCTACACCTGGTGGCTCTTATAGTTGAGTTCAAAGGATTTGTTTTCATCTTTATTTTGACTACTGTCATAAACCAAATGCACCATGAGAGCCTGGCTGGAGAGTTCTTGGCATCCATATTTCACTTCGGTTTTGATTGCACTGTCTAATGTGCTAGCCAAAAGTCACATGTGACTATTTAAACTGAAAGTAATTACAATTGAATAAAATTTAATATTCACTTCCTCAGCCACAGTAGCCATATTTCAAGAGCTCAGTGGCCACATGTGGCTAGTAGCTGCCAGTGCAGATATAGGACACCTCCATCAACACTGATGGACAGTGTTAAGTGAGAGAATAGGGGGCAAGAAGAGGGGAGAGGAGAGGTGACGTGTGAGTCTCCTATGGCTGCTGTAACAAAGTACAACAGTCTTGGTGGCTGAAAACATCAGAGATTGATTCTAATAGTTCTGGATGTCGGTGTTTCTAACATCAGTACCACGGGGTTAAAATTAAGGGGTTGGCAGGGCTTGCTCCTTCTCATGATGGTATCAGGCCCACTCAGTAATCCAGGATAATCTTTCCTCCTCAAGATCCTTAATTTAATCACATCTGCAAAGTCCTTTTTGCCATATCAGGTAGCATTCATGGTCCTGGGGATAGAATATGGACATCTTTGTGCACTCATTATTCAGCCAACCACAGAGGAGGAGAAGAGAGAAGAGAGACGGAGTGGTCGGCGTCTCTCAAAGGCACACAGGGG
>NW_026000082.1:4573378-4584615 GCF_001458135.2 Marmota marmota marmota | reverse complement strand
GGGGGGAGAGGAAAGGGGGAGGGACAAGCGAGGAAAGGAAAGGAAGGGGGGGGACATAAGTTGCAAATTAATTCCCCAGAGCATTCCTCATTCATAAACATTCTTGCAGGTGTGCTGGGAGCCATTAGCCAAGTAGGTATGACAATTTCCTTGCCAGCGTACTCCATGTTGCAGTGACATTGAATGTAGGTGACCTTGCTCAAGGACCAAGGCGGATTAGGGCGTTCCCAGTTTAGGTTCCAGGTTTAAGGTTTAAGATTATTCCTGCTGGGAATAGGGCGTATCCTGCTGCCTGAGTTCCCCTTGAGTTCTCACGGGATTTAGACAGTATATTTTGGGAGATAGAAGCCCAGTGGAGGTGGATTTGGGCAGAGAACGTGGATTTGGGCAGAGAACGTGGATTTCCCCAGAACGTGTTTGTAGAGTGCCGGTGTGAGTTTGGGAATAAAGAGTTGCTGTTTGAATCTACAAGCTGTGTGGTGGCTCGTGATTGTGTGCCCAGCCAGACTGCGGCACAAGTTCTCATCCAGGTGTGGAAATTCATCTCAGTATTTGCCCATTCTGATGGAAGAGGGGAATTCTCTTCTCTGAAAGAGTCAGTGCTAAGAACTTTTACAATTTAGTTTGGTTCAACAAATATTATCATTTAAAACACAGATGTGATCAGTTCATTTCATTTGGTTCAAAATAGTTGCATGGCTCTTTGCACCTTTCAGGAAAAGCTCCAGATCCTCAGCATGTTCCCAAGGCCATCCATGCTTGGCTCACACTACTGCTCCCAGGCTTCCTTCCCACTTTATCCTGCTCCCCGCCCCCAGACCCATGCACACACAGGGGCCTGTGCCTTGCTGGGCCTCATGGTCACCTTCTCTGATTCGCATATTGCTCTCTACTCCTTGCCTTGGCTGCTATTGCACCCATGTTGGAATACCCTGAGAGGTACCACCCCTACCTGTGGACATGGGTCTAATCAGCTCAGGTGTTCCTCCTCCCTGTGCCTTCTCCCATCCTGCGGGGCTGATGTTCTCTTTTGTGTGCAGCATTTTATTCATCTGTTCTCCTGAGTATTTGCCCAGTTGTACCCTGTCTATTTCCCCATTCTCTGTCCACTGTATCCCTGATCCCCAGTTGTGGTGATTCCCAAACTCTGTGGAGGAAAAACCAGTATCTTTTTGTTCGGTTTTTGTTTTAATAAGTTTCCAATCCATTGCAGACTGTTGATTTTACTTAAAAAAATAAAATTTAAGAAAGTAAAAAACAAAGACATACATAAATGTATTAGTTCGTTTCTTGTTACTATAGTGAAATACCTCAGGCAGTCTAATTTTATAAAGAAAAGTTGTTTATCTATTTACTTATTTATAGTATGGGGGATTGAACCCAGGGAAGCTTTACCACTGAACTATATCCCCAGTCTTTTTTTATTTTTTTTACTTTGAGACAGGGTTTTTCTAAGTTCCCTGGGCTGGCCTCAGACTTGTAATCCTCCCACGTTGGTCTCCTGAGTCACTGGGATTACAGGTGTACACATTTCACCTGGCAGAAATTAGCTCACAATCCCAGAGGTTTGAGGACATGGTGCTGGCATCAGCTTGGCTCAGGTTTCATGGTTGATGGCATCACAATAAGGGAGCATGTGCCAGACTAAGAGACCACATGGCTAGACAAGAATCCCAAAAAGATGGAGAATGGCCAGGTTTGTTCTTTCATGACAACACTTTTGTGAAAACCAGTTCCAGGTATCATGAGAACTAATTGTCTTAATCCTTTTTAAGGGCAGTCCCTACAGTGAGCTGAGACCCCCTTTAGACCCTACCCCTCAAAGATCCACCATTTCCCAACACTACCACCCTGGGGAACCACACCTCTAGCACATGAACCCTTGGAGAAAAACCACATCAAAGCCATAGCAACAAGCAAAATAAAAACCTGTTTTATGACTCTATTCAAACTGCTATATAGCTTTCTAAATCTTACTCTCAATTTCTAGACTTTGCTCATCTTTGACCAGTAATAGCATTCATACCACACCAGTGTCTGGGCCACTAGTGTGCTGCTCTCCAGCCCCTGCAAATACTCTGATGTGGTCAACCTTTGTTGTACTTTGTGGAATCCATTTGAATCTGCCTGCCAAGTGCCCTGCCAGATATCTGGAGGGATGCACAAAGGAGCAATCTTTGTGGAGAGGCTCTCAAGATGAGGCGGCTCTCTCATGCCGATGCTTAAAGGCAGATTTGGATGTGAACCTTAGTTCTAAGTGGTCTCAGAACCCTGGCTATGTTACCTGAAGTGGCTTTGAACAAAAGCTAGACTAAGGTTGTTAAATTTTTCTACACCATGAACTTCTTTGATAGTCTGAGGTGATCTATGAACCTCTTCTCAGAATGTTTCAATATTTACTGTTTAAAATGCAGAAAAGGGAAACCACAGGATTTCAAAGGAAGCTCACAGTACTCAAAAGCAATTATTAAAATGTTTGATTCAGAAGTGTTTCTTTATTAGCATTAAAATGATAATATCTGGTAGTGTTCAAAATACCTACGGTAATCCAAAAAATTCATGAGCTTAAATTGCATTTCAAGTTATCTACAAATATAATGTGATTTGAAAATATCAGTGATTCTATCGTGACAGTCACAGACATACCCTAATACTATGGTGATTTGTTGTCGCCTATGTTTCATGATTGAAGAATCTGTTCAATTTCAGTTAGAAAATAATGAAAGTAAAGATATCCTCTATCATCTGGACAAAGTGCTTTCTAACTCATTCATTCATTCATTCATTCATCCATCCATCCAACAGGGGTTTACTGAGAACCTACCATGTGCTTGCTATCATTCCAGCACAGGCAAAGCTTTTGCCCTCACTAAATTTTCATTTTTTGTGTGAATCAGATGACAAGCAAATAAATTGATTCAAATTGTTTGCAGCAGTTGTGTTCTATGCAGTCACCTCAAATGGTGAACTGGCAAACACTGAACCATTGCTCTCAAGGGAAATATAGGGTGAGTTTCCTCTGTCACAATATTTTCATGAACTGATAACTACATACCTTGTTTTATGTGTGTTTCTGTTTAAAGACACCTAATATACATAGCTGGTTCACTAATATTGAACTTGAACAAAGCTCATCTGACTCACATGTTTTCCCCATAAGGCACATTGTAATCTTCTTGCATTGAGGAATACTGAACAGCACTTCAGCACTATCATCAGGTCCATTTTAAATGGAGAAATTAATAACAAAAAGCACAAAAATGCAAAAATCATGGCAGTAAATGGATCACAGAAAAGGCACATCTGTATGAGAATTAAAAATAAGAAAACAAAGGTCCCCTTGTTTGACTTCAGCTGGGAAGGTGCAAATGAGGTGACTCAAAGTTTTCACCACTCTGTGGGTGTCTATGAATGACCTCAAACACTGCAAGTAAAATAAAAATACTGCAAGTGTTTGTTTTGGGATCACATGTAAATTTTAGAGAGTAGATGAATTCATAAACACAAACCCCACAAATAATGAGGATCAATCACAGATTTACAACCTCATGGTACATGATGGGTGAAATAAAGAAAAACATTGCTAAATGTTGGTGTAGATCAAAACAGTTGTAATTTTGGTTGCATTCTAAAGACAGAGCAAATAGGATTTGCTTACAAAATCAAATATGGATGTAGGAGAAAGAGAGGAGTCAAGGTTTTTGTCCTAAACAACTGAGCAACTGGTGGTAGTTAATGTTGGCTGAGCTGAAGAACAGTCAATTATTAAGCCCCAGCTTCATGCTGTTTGCTGCATTTGAGGCTCAGATTGCAACAATGAACACACAGCCATGGTTTTCTGGAGTAGTAAAGGGAGCGGCCCTTAAAAGGGACAAACCAACTGGCCCCAGTGCAGAGAAGGAGCTGAATCCTGCTCTGCCCAGCAATGGACCTCACTGACTCCAGAGATGGGTTAGGCATTCTGGCAACTGCAGAACTCTCTCCTTCTTCAGTAAGATTTTCCAGTGACTATATTGTCCCCCCAAAATATGATCTGTCACTGGGACACATGTTTGCCTAAGTTAACCAGAGCACTCATGAGCTGACTGAGTCTGCGTAAAGGCATGCTGGAACCGTGGAAAAGGAAATCTAACCTGAAGGACCCTTGTCCACCTTCCACCATGGTACCTGCAGGCCCTCTTTCCTCAGAGGGTTCGTGAGCGACCATGGCTAATAGTTGGAGCTGTGTGGCTCTACCCTAAAGTGAATGCCTAAGTTAAGGCATTACTTGGGGAGGGCTGGGAATAAATGGGCTCAGACAGTGACATCTTTCTTTGAGGAAGGAATTCAGTTCTTAGAAAGGCAGGTGTCAATTCAGATGAATAATGCTTGGGAGAGTGGGGAGGGCTTGCCACCGTCCCCCTCTGTGTGGAGGCTCCACATCTTGGAGCTCACTTGACATGGGGGAAAAGTTCCCACCTTCCTCTGGTGGAAGCCATGCACAACCTCAAAGATGAGCCCAGTGATCCGAGGGAAGCCTGCCCTTCCCGTCCCCTTCCTGGGGCTAGTGGGGAGAGGCCTGGTTCTAGGAGGTGGCCACAACTTGGGGCTTCCAGTGGTAACCCTCAGTAAAGAGGATGATCTACAGAGGAAGCTGAGAGCAATTTGGAAATATGCATGACAGCTCCCACAGTGGATAAATCAGGGGGTTGGGAGGAGGACCAGGCCTGCAAGTTAAAGAGCACAGCCCTTTGTGAGAAGTAGAGGAAGCAGATGCTTGATGTCTGAATGACACTGTTCCCACCCCCCTCCCCTCAAGCTGCTTTTTTTTTTGTGGGGGAAGGTGCCAAGGGACACTCGAGCCACATCCCAGCCCTATTTTTTATTTTATTCACAGAGTCTCACTGAGTTGCTTAGCATCTCGCTTTTTGCTGAGGCTGGCTTTAAACTCACGATCCTCCTGCCTCAGCCTCCCAGCCACTGGGATTACAGGCATGAGCACCTGGAACCCCCAAAGTTCTTGAAGACAGAAAAGATTCTTTATTGTCCTCAGTAACTTAGTAACAGGGCCTGGCACATAGGGGCCCCTCAAAATTATTTGAAGGAAGAAAGAAAGAAGGAAGGGAGGAATACAAAGGGGTTGACTTTTAGAGATACTGAGGCATTCCAAATGACAGAATTTTAGAGCTCCCAAGGCCCTTAAAGATTATAAGTGGCAACCCCCTTGTTTGAAGATTTAAAATTACACAACCTCCAATGAACTAATCAATTAATGTGTCTAATGGACATAGATTGAATATGACTCCTCGGCAACCAAGCATCTATTTTGTCACTGGAATACTGAAATGAGTGAATGATATCCTTTTACTCGCTGACAGATACAACTATTGATGTGATATAGAAGCAGCAAGAACACAAAGTCAGGGGTGCAAAAGGAAGAGTAGTTAATTTCACCCAGGAGTTGAGGGGTCAGGGATGGAGGATGAGGAAAAGGCCTCATGAAGGAGAGGACATCTGTGCTGGCCTTGGGGCCCTGGTAAGGTGGGCAGAGGTGGAGGAAAAAGGAAGTCAAGAGATAAAATCAGTAAAGACCTTGTCTGGAGAAGGGCAGGTGACCATTGACTGAAATGTCAGGGCCTGGGGGTGGCAGTGGGGAGTGGTGAGCAGAGCATTAAAGGCAAGTCTGGAGGGGCCTGCAGGCTAATGTGGGGAACCCTGAAAGGTTTCTGAACAGGAAAGTGAAATTATCACGACCATCCTTCAGAAAGATGACATCACCAAGGAGGAGGCCATGAACTGGAGGGAAAAGAGGCTATATGGAGGGGGAGCACTGTCCATAGACCAGGGAGGAGAGGAGAGAACCTGACCAAGGACAGAGATAGAAGGAGTTCAGAGAATGCCAGGGACTCGAGAAGGATTTTTGATGCAGAATCAACAGGGCTGTGATGCCCATTCTCCCCCGCTTCCCTCCCGGATAGACACAGGTGGGAGGAGGTATTTGAACTTCAGCTGATCAAAGTTTCAAATTCAGAGGATAAAATACATGTTGATGTCATTCACTGAGAGAGAAAGTGCAAGGAGTGAGTCGTGTTAAGGGCAAAAGGGCTGAATTCCATTTTGGACATTCCCACAGGACAGCTGGGAGGAGACCCAGTTTCAACTGGAAAAATAAGTAAGTCTGAAACCCAGGAGAGTGGATTTGGGTGTCATTGGAGCATAGGAGGTGGTGGAAGCCATCAGGGGACAGTCAACCCTCCGCTAACTGGGGAGGTGAGGGTGGCCCACACCAAACAACCAGAAACTAGCACCTGAGAAACTGAAAGACAAAATGTCCCAATATGTCAGAAATAGTAAGTTCTGCTGTCAGGAGGAAGAGAGGAGCGACAACTGGAAATGCTAAAGTGATAATAACCGTAATGATTTCCTGGAGCAGGTGGCTTGAAAGCAGTGGGAGGCTGCAGGGTGAGGAGGCATAGAGAGGAGTGGGGTTCCAGGTGGGTGCTGCTGGTGGGAGGGGGCAGCAGGTCCAGCAGTGGGTGGCAAGGTCACTCACCCCAGGAATGTCCCCCGGGAAAGCACAGTTCAGGAAAGAAACAGGGAACCAAAAGGAAACCCTCTTTGAGGAAACTGGTCACCACGGTTGCCCCTGGTGAGAGGCAGAGTGTCCACAGGGCAAGCTGGAGGGACTTTTCTATGTCCTTGGATCTTCTGGATATTTTTACCTTGTGCACCAGTTGCTTTGTTTAATGGTTTAGATAAATTATTTGGTTTTGACAGATCAAGTGGTGCATCTGGCACAGAAGGGAATCAAACGGATCTGAAGTCTAGGGGTCATATTTCTGGCCTGCCTTTTCGAAAGGAGGACAGGCCCAGTGGAGGGACCAGGGTTGGTAGCTGGAGCTCAGAATCCAGGCCTCAGGAAATCTTTGACATGGATTTGGTCCTTGGAGAAGTTGAGGAAGTGAATGAGCTGTCTGGAGAGAATAGGAAGGCAGAAAGAGAAGATATGGTGGATGCTGGAGCAGAACAGTTTTCAGGGACATAGAGGTACACCCCCAAGGCAGATTGATGAGTCAGCGTTGGATTCAATATCAGAACTTTCTCTCTCATTATCTGTACAGTTCAGGTCAGATTATGCTGCTGTGCCAATGCCAAGACTTCAATTGACTTAACAGAACATGTTTCACACAGAGTTGTCACGGGAATTAAATAAGATCACCACCACCATCATCATCATCATCAAACATTTTTGAGGACAGTAAGTAATGTGCCTGGTGTTGACAAACACTGCTCACCTAATTTTAATTCTCATAAAAACCCTTTGAGATAACTTCCATTATTGTCTCCACTGTATTAATGTGAGAAATAAAGCATAAATGTCAGTGATTTGTCTAAGATTCCATAGTAATAAATGAGCTAACCAGGATTAAAAATCCAGTTCTCTAACTCCGGAGTTTAATCTCTATGTTAAAACACTCACATAGCCCAGGGAGAGACACATAGAGCATTAGTCAGGTTAGGTTAAGTAATGCTCCAGCAACCAATAGTGCCAAAATCTCAGTGGCATCCCAAACACAAAAACTTGTTCCTCACTCCTGTTTGTGTCTAGTGCAGGGTGTCAAACCTGACTCCTTGCAGTGACTCCTAGACACAGACCTTGGGGATTCATCTTGTCACATGTGCAACCACCAAGGCAGATGAAGGGAAAGAATTTCCCTCACTCAAGACAATACTATTTATTTGTGATGTAGTATAAATAAATACTACTATTTATGCTCTTCTTTCATTTGCCAAAACTAAGATAGTGGGGAAGTACAAATTTAATCTTATGTTCTAGAGATGAGGACCAAAAATTCACTAATATCTGTAATGACTGTACATAGGTGTTTGTTAAGTATTGGTCCAATTGAAGTTGAATAGCCAGTTCTGGCCAGACTGTCTCACCCAGCACAATTTATCAGCATTTTGAGAATCTGCAAACATAAGCACTATCAATCTTGCCTTGAAAGCCACCAGAAAACTGCTGCATCACTGATTCTGCACATCAGGCATTTCTCTGTGAGGTCTGCGTGTTGCCAAGAGACCACAAATGGTTCTGGTTATAGGACTTAAAGCATTCCTGAAAAATGTAATTACTGTCCTCCAACCACAGACATTCATCCCCTCCCCCATCTCAGACCCCTTTTTGTGATGGCTTCTTACTTTTATCCTTTTCATGGTTTTTTTTTTCTTTTCATGTTCTTCCATAAACTCACATGAGGTATATACAGAAATATGGCAAACTTATGTGGTAGAAAATTTTCTAATTCATTTGTAAGTGCATATTTCACTGGCATTAATGATGTTGATGATGTTGCACAATATTCGCCAATATCTATTTTTCAAACATTTTCATCACTCCAAATGAAAGCAATAAGTTGTCATAAAGTAGAATTTTTTTTCAGTACTGGGGATTGAACCCAGGGCCTTATGCATTCAAGGCAGGCACTTTACCACTAAGCTACATCACAAGCCCTTTTTATTTTAAGATAGCATGTCACTAAGTTTCTGAGGCTGACCTTGAACTTGAGGTCCTTCTGCCTCAGTTCCCCAGTACCTGGGGATACAGGCAAGTGCAACCATGGCCCAGCAGAAGTACAAAATTTTATTCTTACTATAAAGATAAAAATATTTAGGATTAAGCATTTGCCCAGTGTCACACAGGAAATAAGTGATGGGGACAGGTTTTCTTATTTCAAAGCCCATGGTCTTCTTGCTACAATCTGAAGTCTCTATAAGATCTTTATTTAAGATGCACCTCACCAACAGACTGAAGGACAAAAAACACATGATCATTTCAATAACTGCAGGAAAAAAAAATTGATAAAATTCAACATCCTCCTCTCAGTAAAAAAAAAAAAAAAACTCTGAACAAATTATGTATAGAAGGAATATACCTCAACATAACAAAGGCCTATATAATAAGCCAACAGCTGGCATCACATTGAACAAGGGAAAAGCTGAAGCTTTCTCTCAGATCTGGAATAAAACAAGAATGCTATGTTTACCTCTTTCATCCAACATAGTTATAGAAATCCTAACCGAGCAAGCAGGTGAGAGAAAGAAATCAAGGACATCAAAATTGGAAAAGTTAAACTGTCACTGTTCACAGATGATGGGATCCTACATAGAGAAAAGCCTAAAGACTCCATCAAAAAGCTATTAGAACTAATATGTATATTCAGAAAAGTTGTAGGATACAAAGTGAACATACAAAAATCAGTAGTGTTCCCATACACCAATAGCAAATTATCTGAAAAAATTATCAAATTATCAAAAAGCAATCCCATTTAAAGTAGCCAGAAAAAAATATTTAGGAATAAAGCTAGCCAAAGAGATTTCTACAATGAATACTATAAAACATTGATAAAAGAAACAGAAAAGACACTTACACATACCCAAACACATATGCACACACACGCACACACAGAAAGATGCCTTGTTCAAAGATTAGAAAATCACATTATTAAAATATTCATACTACCTAAAACGATCTACAGACTCAATGCATTCCCTATCAAAATCCCAATGACAGTCTTCACAGAACTAGGAAATAAAAGCAAACATAATTTTTATGGAACCACAAAAAAACACCAAATGGTCAAAGCCATCTTAAGCAAAAAGAACAAAGCTGGAGGCATCACACTGACTTCAAAATATACTTACAAACATGTAGAAATCAAAATAGCACATTATTGGTCTAAAAGCATTCAGATAGACCAATAGAGCAAAATAGAAAACCTAGAAGGAAACCCACACACCTAAAGCCAACGGATCATCAATAAGCTGCCAAGAACACACAGTGGAGAAAGCACAGTCTCTTCGAAATGTGATGCACAGACAATTGGATAGCCACATGTAGAGGAATAAAACTCACCCTTAAGCTCTTACCAGTTTCAAAGATAACAACTCATAATGAACACATATATAGAGACCTTGAAACTATGAAAACTATTAGAGGAAAACTCGTCAGGAACCTGGGATGGGCAAAGGGGTTTTGTTTGTTTTTGGACAAAACCCTAAAAGCACATGAAACAAAAGTAAATATAGACAAATTTGATCACATCAAACTAAAAAGCTTGTGCTTAGCAAGGAAAACAATTGACAGAGTGAAGAGATAATCTTTACACTGGGAGAATATTCTGTGTTGAGATCCAGAATATGCAAGGAACTCAAAACACTCAATAGCAATTGCAGAGACAAGTGACCCAATTCAATAATGGGCATCAGACCCAAATAGACATTTCTCCAAAAAAGACGTACGGATGGTCACCAGGTATATGAAAAGGCCTCACGAGGACCTGTGAAGTATGAAGAGTCAGATGAGTAAAACCCTCCACTGCAGTAAGTAGTCAAAGCAGAGGGTAGTGAGACAGATGCTGCTCATTTCCTCCAAGAAATTCCTTATTTTTTTCTTCTTTAATAAAACAAACAAAAACAGATTTTTTTTTTTAATTTAAAGCTGAGCTATTTTTAAAAAGTACATTTTTCAATCTCTCTTGTAACTGGCTATGGCCACATAACTAAGTTCAGGTTAACGAGATGTAAGCATAAAAAGGCACGTGAAGTTTTGGGGGAGTATTTGTGTACTGAATTCAGTCTGGAAGCTCATCAAACAGAAAAGGGGAAAAAAATGCCCAAGAGAAGAGTGTTGGGGAGAAAGAAAGTAGGCTTTAATGTGAATGTCAGTGACCTGGAAAAGGAGCAGATGGACGTCCCCAGGTCCCCCCGCCCCTTTTCAAGTCTGGGGAAGTGGGGGATATTTATATGAGAATCAGGTTATGGGCTCCTTGCAGAAATCAGCATTTCCCAGGAACCTGAGTGCCAGTCTGGTTTTTTGACGCTGATCAGAAGTGATCATCCGCTAGTGAAGGCCTGTCCTCATCTTGAAGGCAAGATGCTCTGGAATGCAGTGTGTTATGGTCTGGACATGAAATGTCCCCCAAGAGCTTGTGTGTTGAAGGCTTGGTCCCCAGGACAGCAGTGTTCAGAGGTGGAGCCTTCAAGACATAATGGGATCATGAGGGCCTGGCCTTATGAAGATATAAATCCATTTATGAATTCATAGCTTAATGGGCAAATAGGAGGGGTGGAAACTTAGGAGGTGAGGCCTATTTGGAAGAAGTAGGTCCTTGGGGGTGTGTCCTTGAAGGGCATATTTTGTTCCTATTTTACACTTGTCCTCCCCCCCCCTTTCTCCTCCCTCCTCCCTTTTCTCT
>NW_026000082.1:4557775-4573373 GCF_001458135.2 Marmota marmota marmota | reverse complement strand
GTCCTCCCCCCCCCTTTCTCCCTCCCTCCCTCCCCTTTTTCTCTCCCTTTCCTTCCCAGCTACCATGAGGCTTTGCTCCACCAGGCACCTAAGCCCTAAAGTGATGGG
The DNA here is from genome assembly GCF_001458135.2 of Marmota marmota marmota. Lineage (NCBI taxonomy): Eukaryota > Metazoa > Chordata > Mammalia > Rodentia > Sciuridae > Marmota > Marmota marmota. The sequence goes on along the minus strand of NW_026000082.1, from coordinate 4,573,265 downwards.
ACCAAGTGACCACAGACTGAAACCTTTAAAACCATGAGTCAAAATAAACCTTCTCCTTTCTATCTAGGTTGATTTATCTTAGGTATTTTGTCACAGCACAGAAAGCCGACTAACATACAGAGTTAAGGCCATTTCCTAAGATTGAGAAAGGGAATAGGAGTAAAACAAGTTGGAGACAATGATGACAACAGTCGATTACATTTGTAAAGGACACCCCTGCTGGCTTTACCCTGCTTCCTACTGGCTAGAAATCAACTGCAATGGCTGGAGCTTGGGCAACCATTTGGGATCATGAATATAAGCCCTGGACTGAGGACAAAAGGACAGTAAGATAGAAGAAGGCCTAGTCCTCGACAAAGCATAGTGGTATACCATCCCAGGATTTCATATTTCTCATTCACAGGAAACAGAAACCAAGTTTCTGTATTTGTCAGCTTTTGCTGCATAACAAATTACTTTAAATTTAGAGACTTAAAACAACAATCATTTTCTTTAGCTCCTAATCCTATGGATGGACGGCATGTCTGGAACTGGGTGATCTAGATGGCTCTTTGTGTCTGACAGTTGGCAGGCTAGTTGGTGTAGATGCCTCAGCCAGGACGGTTCCGCTTTGCTCCAATTGGTCTAATCTGCTGGAGGCTCCACCTGAGCTCCGTCACCTGTCAGTCATGGGCAGTCAGAACAAATAAAAACAAATAACAGAAGTCAGCCTCCAATATGCACGTGCTTTTGAGGCTCCGCTTGAGCCACATATGCTGATGTCCTGTTGTTCTAACCAACTCATCCAAAGGAGGGTCCATGGGAGGCCATTAGGGCAACAAGCCCTACTGTGGCAACTATTGATATTTGGGGACTTTCTGTCATGTGCCCGAGTCCAGTCCTAACTTGTACAGGTGCTGACAAGCTTGAGTACTGCTATGTCCCCATTCACCAGCACAGGAGCATGAAGAGCAGGCATAACATCTTTTAATGGGCACATCGAAGTGGCTTGAACCCCCACCATCTCCTTATCTCCTTATCAAAATCATTTTAGAGTTCTCGAGACTTGGCTATTGCATGAGAAATACAGAGTTACAGTTTAGTTTTAAAGCAATACCAAGGATACATGAAAAATTCACAGATACTTTTCTTTTTCTTTCTTTCTTTCTTTTTCTTTTTTTTTAAGCAGCTCATGAACACTCACACTCCTGTTTAAGCAATCTTGAGGGGTCCTACAAGGTCTGTGCCTTGGGACCACCTTATGGCTCCAGCTCAGGCTGGCTGATGGTGCTGGTTGCTGCTGGGGGCTGCTGAAGAGGGGGAATTGGGGCCACTGCTGGGGTCCTCTTACACTCACCTCTGCTGCACCAGGCTGCTCTGTCTCCTGGTTCCCCATCACCTCTGTCCCTCTGCCCAGGTGGAGTGGGGTGGCTAATGCAGTTCTGGCCCTGGTGGAGGACGCAATCTTCTTACCGCGCTCCCAAGCCTTATTGTCAGGACCATCCCCATCCAGTAGCAGGTATGATTCCCCCCAGTTAACTCAGGTGCCCCCAGGATTTTTTATCATATATTCCAGACCCAAGTATCCCACTCCTCCAACTTCTTTCCTCCCTGTAATAGCAGGCTTGTCCCAGCCCATCACAATCAGTGCTGCTCAGGTCAACAGGAAGCATCGCTCTTCATCCTCTTCCCAACAAGGCAAGAGCTGAGATGTGGCTCTGTGGCATCTGCACCTGGCAGTCCACACCCCCAACCATCGTGTTCCCTTCCTGATCCAAAGCCATTGACCAATAGCGCTTCGCACCTTCCCCTATGAAAATAGGGGAAGGACACCTGGCTCCTATTTTCATGCCCTGCACCCAGAAGGCACTCGCTGCAGATTTTGCCAAAACAAAGGAACAATCTACTCCACAGTGGACTCAAACGGCTCCAAAATGGCAAGTTGTCCAACTCCTGCCCACTGCAGCTGTCTCTAGGCTACAGAATCATGTCACAAAATATATTTAGAACAAAAATATTACAATAGAGCATGATAAATTCTTCAACATAAGTGCAAGCATTGTTCAAGGAGGGGACTGCCCTGAGCCTCAGGTTCCTCATCTCTAAGGTGACTGACTTCAGTCACTTTCTAAGGTTTAAGGCAGACCATGTCGGTTGAGCATCTCAGCTAGAGCCAGCTTGGAGCCCAGTTTCTGGGGCTGCTAGCAGTTGTTATCATTGTCCTTCAGACCATCAGGACCCTTCCCTTTGTCTACTGAGAAGCAATTTGAGGCCATTCACTCTCTTGGGACAGCACAGAGGTAGGTTTGGGGGAGCTGAGAGCCTTAACTTCGTTTTGTTAGGAATTTAATTTGGTGACCTTGGTCATGTCCTTCAGGGACCAAGATTCCAAATAAAGCTCTTTCTGTTTATTTTTCCAAGTGACAGCTGATGTACAAACATACCAGACTGTGACTGTCCCCATAGGGCCTCTGTTGCATCTAGTGGGCAAGCGGTTGGCCACGGAAGGGGTAGGTGGAGGCGAATAGTGGACACCTCACTGTTTTCCTTTTTGGCTTAATCTAATCCCATCTTTCCTCTAGCAAATATAGGACAAGAGCTTCCTGATGGAATCTGACTCCAACACCTGGCGCACAGTTGCTTTAGATTAAGGATATGGTATAAATAAATCAGCGGCAGACACTCCAGCCAGCCTGAGCACAACAAAGACGTGGGTGTGGAGAAGGGAAGGAGCTGAGCAGGGGATTGTTCCCTAGCACACACCAAGATAACCAGCTGATTAGGGCCAAGAAAATTGCCCATGATTGATTGATTGATAGATTGATTGATTGATTTTTAGCAAATATTTATTTCGCACCACTCTGGGAACAATGTGGCATGCCAGTTAAATATGAGCCAGAAAACTGTTTTAGAATTCGGGTCCTGTTAGTGATTACGGGATATAGGCAGTTGACTGAACACTGGAGCGTCTGTAAAATACCACCTCCCAACACTGGGCTGCCGCAAGGATTCCATGGGAGACATTCAAAGCCCTCAGAGTTGTCCTGAGCCAGTGGTAAGCCCTGAGAGCTCTGGGTAAGCCCTTAGAAATGCTAGCTGTCCCTGTATTACTGTTATGTGCTTTCCCCCGAGCCAGCCAGGATTTCCAATGACATAATCCCTGACTCAAAGTGGTACTTCAAGATGGCAAAAAGGTAATGGTCCCACTAGAAAAAAAAAGCTTCATGAAGATAGGGATTGTTTTTTTCTTTCTGTTTTGTTTCCTCTTGTGGTTCCAGGGCCTAGAACAGTGCCTGGCACATAGTAGGTGCTCGTTACATTTCCTTTTACTTGAATAAATAAATTTAAATAATTGTTTCAGGAACTCTACCATATCATACAGAATTGAGCTGGCCTACAAAGAAGGGATGTCAATAAAATGATCACAAAAATGAGATCAGTGAGCTTGGTGCACTGGCTCAAACCTGTAATCCCAGCTGCTTGGGAGACTGAGGCAGAAGGATCTCAAGTTCAAGGGCAGCCTGGGCAATTTAGTGAGATCCTGTTTCAAAATAAAATTTGAAAAGGGATGGAGTTGTAGCTGTGGTAGATCACTTACCTAGCATGTGTGAGGCCCTGGGTTCAGTCATCAGTACTGGGGGAAAAAAGTGTAATTAATGAGACTGGTAAGATATCAAAATACATGAAAAATGTGAAATCTTAGCAGGTAATACAGCTTCATGAAAGAAGTAAAAGTAAAGAGTTTAAAATTCAACTAAAGGAAATAACTTCGTGTGACTCGTTATTCAAGTCATAATAAAATTGGGACTTTAAATCCCCATGACCTTAGAAAGGGGTTATAGAGGTGAACCAGGGTCTCAGGTAGCATTAGCCTGGACATACTGTCTATTTCAGACAGAACCTCTGACTTTGAACTTGAATCTGTAGCCCTTGTCACAGGCTGAGATCTTCAGTTGGCCTGAGATGGTACATCAGTACTGTGTAGTTGAGGGAAATGACTTTGCTACTCAGAAATTAATAATAATAAAATACATAGATGATACAGGGCGGGGAGTGGTGGCACATGCCTATAATCCAGCAGCTCAGGAGGCAAGGCAGTAGGATCGCGAGTTCAAAGCCAGCCTCAGCAATTTAGCAAGTCGCTAAGCAACTCAGTGAGATCCTATATCTAATAAAATACAAAATAGGGCTGAGGATGTGGCTCAGTGGTTGAGTGTCCCTGAGTTCAATCCCCAGTACCGCCCCCCGCCCCAAAGATGATAGAGTAAATTAAATCAATGAGCTTAATACTTTCACATGATGTTTTGGACCAAGTTTTTAGTTTACCATGAAAAATTATATATAATGGTTATGATGTTTGAAATATAGAAGAAAATCTAACATATTAATTGTACAATTTTAATTTGAAATGTTTATATTAAACTTAGCATTTTATTTTAAAGACAGCATGAAGATCCGCCCCCTCCCCAGTTGGGGATTGAACCCAGGGCCTCACCCATGCTAAGCAGATGCTTAACCACTGAGCTATACCCCTGGCCTAATTAAGACTGAAATGTTTTTAGGTTTTTTTTTGTTTTGTTTTGTTTTTGTTTGTTTGTTTGTGTGTGTGTGTGTGGTACTTGAGTTCAAGCCCAGGGACTTGCACATGCTTGGCAACTGCTTTACCACCAAGCCACACCCCCAGGCGTGATTTTAGGTGTTTATAAGAGAATATGCTTATAATTAGAATGTCAGTGCTTAAGAATGTTTTGCTGGTGGGTAAATCAGCCTTGTAGGGTGTCTGACATGCTTGACAGAATCAAATATATTAAATTTGAGATTATAATTTAAAATTTAAAAGGATTTAATTAGCCATGATAATTAAACAGGGTTAATAGTTTAAGGAATATTGCTTGTTAAACTTAATATTAATTCAGGGATAAATGAAAGTGATGCTATTTTTATATGAACTTACTAGATTTATGAATAAATTAACAGATCAGTACATTGAGCTTAAAAGCTTAAGAAGCAGCTATGTTGTAAGCCTGAAACTTTATGAAATTAAATATCAGTGAGGACCAGCAAGTATCCCTTTCTGTATAAAGAAGCTTATGTCAGGTATTTTAAAAACTGGATTGACAAGAGAGAATACTTATAAATCCCAGAGGGGCCTGGGGCTGCAAATGCAATTCAATGGCAGAGCCCTAGTCTACCGTGCATGTGACCCTGAGTTCGATTCCCAGATCCTCAAACAAACAAACAAATCTTAAAACACATTAAAATCCAGAGGGCTGGGGTTATAGCTCAGTGGTAGAGCGCTTGCCTCACATGTGTGAGGCACTGGGTTCAATTCTCAACACCACATATAAATAAAAAGGTCTTTTATTTTATTTAAAAAAAATTTTTTAAAGCATTAAAATCCAAAGCAGTTTGGTTGAATGCTCCTGTTAAACTTGTTGTTATGGATTTTCCTTCTTATCTTGTAATATTAAAGTAGGTTGAAACCTTAACTCTAGATGTCATTTTCTATGCTCTTAAAAGACTCCTCCGCTATCTGCTCAGCTATCTGCTCATCTGTTTGCCAGACCCTGTGGAATGAGGCTTGCAACTCTTGGTGGGGTTCCAACTGATCCCAACACCCACCCCCACCTCAGCTGACAAACACACATTGTACCCCCTCCAACCCCACATTCTGTCATTCACAACCCCCCCCCCCCGCCCCGCAGCCCCGCATCCAACACTCAGGGATGTGATGGTCTTTGGGGAAAATTCTGGAAATTTGAGGGATTGCAAGCACTACTGGAATCGAATGGGTGGAGCCCACAGATGCTAGATATTGTTGGATCATGAGACGATTCTGCCTATGAAGAATTATTCTGTAAACGGCATGATTTTAAAATGTGCTGCATATTCATGTGAATGAAAATCTTGACTACTGTTATCTGTTTCTAGAATCTGACTCAGCTTTACGTCTGAACTTAAAATATTTTTTGCATGGGTTAAATACATGCTGAGGTTTCCAAGAATGCAATTATCATGCAAATCAAGAGATGGGTGTACTTTATTATACTTGAAACTTTACCAGGATTTATTTATCACTTGGGAAAAATCGCATCCGCCAAGGCAAAGCAGTGCCTGATATGTGAGTCAGGGATCCAAAAACAACAGTGTGTGCCTGAGTTTTTGTGAGTCCTCCCTCATGATGATTTGGTTTAACAATCCCAGGATTTCACCACTTCACCCTAACACCAATGGGGGCATTCCCGAGCTCTTAAAGTACACATTGTTTTAAAGATATATTCTCCCTTTATTTCTCCTACATATGGAACTCAATAATTAGATCATGTATGAACAAGTTATATTATCTATGAACTCCATTTCAGAATACTGAAGGGTCATTGCGCCACATTTGTTGGGTCTGATAGGATTATGAGCTATTGCTCTCCACCTTCAACATCTTCCCTGAAAATTCTTTCTCCATCTAGAAAATGGTGCTCCCTGAGCATCCTGTTCTTTTGTAGCCCTCACAAGTGCTAGTGGCATTCTCTCCCACATCCTCCTTCCATGGAGCCCAGAAGTGAGGTATGTGTCTATTTCCCTCTCTCAAGTTCCAGACCTTGTTTCTCCCTCTGGAAATCTCCAGGCTAGAAACCCCTAGCCTCAGGCAATAGCAGAGTCTTGGATCACTGGTCTTTACTCTTTGAAGATTTTAACCCACATGAATTGTCACTCTTGCCAACACAGTGCCTCGGTTCTTGGTGATTTCATATCCATGGAGATGGTGGTCATGTTCAGTACACATAGGCATTGACCAGTCAGAAGCAACATCCTTCTCTGGAGGGCCTCTTGCAGGACCAGAATCATCATTCAATTGCCAGACCAGGCCATAGGCAGGTTCTGGGTTGAGGGGCAGGGCCCCAGGTGGCCAAGACCATGGAGAAGCAATCGGGGGCTCAGGGAGTAGCTAGTATGAAAGAATGCCAATATTTTAACAACTGAAATGAGCATGCCTATATTACCAGGTGAAATCAGCCTCTTGCCTCCAGTGACCTTGTCCTCCATCTACCTGAGTGCCTACTGCCAGTCAATGTCATATGCTAGACCCAGTCATAGTAGCTGCACCCACTCTATACTTATAAGAATCCCATTCTTTGGATCACCCTTTCCTGTTCCTCCTGTTTATTCCCTCTAGAGCCCTGACTCCAGCCACTTGCCACCTCTCCAGAGCATATGATCCATTATGCCTCCCTGTCTCCCTAGCCTCACCCTCCTCATGCCTCCCACTCTCTCACCCTGGTTAGATTCCACGCCCGTCTCCATAACCACCCCTGTATAGGGAACACTCCCTTGACCTACTCTTCCTTTTTCCCCTCCAATGTGGCAAAATCAACCTATGCTAAATCCAATTCTTCACCTGCTCCAAGCCCAAACTTAGGCATAAGCACAAAGCTGGAGAAAACCATGCCAGTTGCTTAGCCTACTCCATGACCAACGCCAGTCACTTTGCCACTGCACCAGATGACCAGGATTTTCTCACATCTCTTCTGTCTCTTCCAATTTAGAAAACTCTTCTGCTCTTCTTATGCAAATCTAATGGTTCTCAAAAGCTTTTGGACTCAGGATCCCTTTCAGCTCTAGAAATATGAGGGCCCTATGGAACTGCTGTTTATATGGATTATAGCTATTGATATTTATTATATTCAATTAAAGCTCAAACTTTAAGCATGGTTATTTAAAATGACAATATAAACCTATTCTATGATAACATAAACAATATCTTAAGGAAATAGAACTGTGTTTTTCAAACACAAAATATATCTAGTGAGAAGAGAAACTGTGATAGTAAAAGCAAATGTGACTCCATTTTGTTTTGTGACTCCATTCTGTAAAAAAAAACATGCCAAGTACAAGGGTCATGACTGAGGCAAGATGTTCTTTTCCTTTTGCTATAGAAACCTTTAAGAACACGGAACTACCTAATGGGGCATTGTTTCTGTAACTAGGGTAACGGGGCTCTGTTTCTGTAACTGGGGTGAATGGGCTAACTGTGATTGGTTAGGCTTCTTGCTGCTTGACTGCACTCTCCTGCTTCTGTAACCTGGCTTGCTTGCATTGGCTAGACCCCCGAACATCCCTTTTGCGGTTTTCAGGCTTATAAAGAGCGCTCTTGCAATTGTTTGGGGCTGATCAGGGGAACAGCCACTAGTGTGCTTCAATAAAGGCTTGATTTGATTATACGTGAGTGGCCTGGAACTCAGTTTATGAAACTTCGGGGATGAAGCTTTAACTATAACAAAGCATTGTCTGACTTTTTAAAAATTTATTGGTTCTTTTGGTTATACATGACAGCAGAATCCATTTTGATTTTATTATACAAATATGGAATATATTGAACATATTAGTTAGAGCTCCATTTTTTATTTATTTATGACAGCGGAATGCATTATAATTCTTATTACACAAATAGAGCACAATTTTTCATATCTCTGGTTGTATGCAAAGTATATTCACACCAATTTGTGTCTTCATACATGTACTTTGGATAATAATGATCATCACATTCCACCATCATTTCTAACCTCATGCCCCCTCCCTTCCCTTCCCACCCCTCTGCCCTATCTGGAGTTCCTCTGTTCCTCCCATGCTCCCTCTCCCTATCCCACTATGAATCAGCCTCCTTATATCAGAGAAAACATTTGCCATTTGTTTTGGGGGGATTGGCTAACTTCACTTAGCATTATCTTCTCCAACTGCATCCATTTGCCTGCAAATGCCATGATTTTATTCTCTTTTATTGCTGAGTAACATTCCATTGTGTATATATGCCACATTTTTTTATTCATTCATCTATTGAAGGGCAGCATCTAGGTTGGTTCCACAGTTTAGCTATTGTGTAGAGTTCCATTCTTATGGATGCACATGGTGGTGGGATTCACTGTGTTGCTTTTATATATATACATGGGAAAATTACGTCAGATTCATTCCACTATCTTTCCTATGTTTGACATTTTTGTAAAATATTTTTTCATGTTTGGTTTAAGAAGGAACAACTGGTTCTCATATCTGCATCTACATTCAAATTGTTATAATATGTAGTTTTCAATGAAGTACATCATAAAAATTCTGCTCTAACACAGATGCACATAAATAGTTGGGAAAAGGAAGGAGTATTTTGATAAATTTTTCAAATAATTGAGGATTTTTTTGATCCTTCACACAAATTTGACAAGTGGTAATTTCTTAGATTTGTTGAAATTTAGATTTTGACACTGTATCAATCAACTTTTCATAATCTGTTACATTAGAATCTATTCCTGCTTCTTGCACTGTGGATAGATATTTTACCCACACATGATTTTGTAACATCATGCATCAATTATTTGTAAATACTGATTCAGAGTTATTGCACATATTTTAAACGTGGATACACTTAATTATATGAGATAAAAATAATTTATATTCATTAGTGTCACCACTGTTATCAGAGGTCTTTAAGAATTGAGATGCTAACAAGCTTGGGGTAGCAGATGCAAGTTTTTCAGAAATGTCGTAAAACCTGAATTTATCATTGAAGACAAATAGCTCACAAATAACTCCCGACTTAGACTCACTTTGTTCATTTGTTGGTGTCTACCAAACACACAAATCTGAACCACCAAAGTTGGTCTGTCAGTCACTCTTTCAATTGGTGTTCTATGAATAAAGTGACCAGGTCAGCTGTCATTCAAACCATCACTCAAGGTCTTTTCCTCCAGAGAGCCACCATACTTTGGTATGCAGCCTAAGTGCTTTGGGGATACTTACCATTCAACACAAAATATTAAAAAATCATGTATACTAAGGATGAGGTTTTATAAAATTAATAATATTAACTTCTTTGCTAAGGATGTTCTTTGGCAAAACTTCTTTTCTCTGCAAGTGCTGAAGAATATAATGACATATTTATTATATTATATTATATTAATTATGTTATATTATATTATATTATATTTAGCCACCAGCTGTTTTTTTACCCACCATTTGCTTTTGCACCACCAGTATAAATGTTAACACAGTTGTTAAGGATAAACCAGGCAATTCAAAAAAATTATTTAATATTTTAAACACTCCAGTTCCACTTTTGTTTACTGTATTCCCCTAAAGGAAGAGGCTTTTCAATGATTAGTTGATGCTGAACCTGAACAAATAAAAGCAAAACTGCAAATCTAGGCACAAACATAGAAGGCAAAAGTTCAGTTCAACAGAGAAGATATTAACTTAGTCTTTACGTTCACAATTAACTCTCTACTTTCAGTCACTGCATCATTGAAAAGTCGTTCTATCATTTCTTTTACTGACTTTTCATCTAGCAGGCGCTCAGCAATGTCAACTACCTAAGGTTTGATTAATCTCCACCCTATTTTATATATCAGACACTTTTGGAATGTATCATCTGTTATTCTGGTGCCTCAGCTACAACTAAGTAAAGAGAAGACCTATTTTTAATATCCTGTTACAATTTTATCAAAAATATCACCTACAACACAGTCTCCCAGAACTGAGCCATTAGAAAACGACTTTAGCAGTTATTTCTGCCAGATCTAGGAAAGCTGATATCTTTGCCATTATCAACCCTGTTGTCATTATTTAGACTTCAGTGACAGAGCTCTTCACCCAGTTCTTTCCTCAAACTGCCAAACCAGGCAGGGCCTGGGGTGGGGAGGGGAAACCTGGCCCTGAAACAGTACTGCCATTTCATTCATTAAGACATCTTCTGCTTCAAATGAAGCAATGACAGAAAAATTGGGGATCAAAAAAAAAAAAACCATCCTTTACATTAAAAATGTAATCCCAGGGAGCTGGGGTTGTGGCTCAGGGCTAGAGCGCTCGCCTAGCACGTGTGAGGCCCTGGGTTTGATCCTCAGCACCACATAAAAATAAATGCATTGTGTTGTGTCCATCTATACTAATAAATAAATAAGTTTAAAAATAAATAAATAAAGGCATTGTGTCCAACTACAAATAAAAAACGAATATTTTTTAAAAAATGTAATCCTAGTTCCTTGGGAAGCTGAGGCAAGAGGGTCTCAAGTCTGAAGCTGGATGTCAAATTAGTGAGACCCTGTTTCAGAAAAAAAGCAGGAGACTAGGAATGGAGCTACATGGTAGAGTGCTTGCCTAGCATATGCTAGGCCTTGGGTTCAATCCCCAGTATCAGGAAAAAAAAAAAGAGAACCAAAGAAAGAAAAAAAAGAAAAGAAAAAGAAATAAAAGCAACCCAAAAGCCAGGCACGGTGGTGCATGCCTGTAATCCCAGGTACCAAAAAAAAAATCTCTGTTTTAGTCCATTGGGCTGCTATAACAAAATATCAACTGCAAAAAAATTTATTGCTCACAGTTTGGGAGGCTGGGCAGTCTAAGATCAAGGCCACAGCAGATTCAGTGTCTGGTGAGGGCTCCCTGCACCTTCTTGCTGGGTTGAAGATGGCGGAAGAGGTGAACTGAACCCCTTTTATAAGAACACTAATCCCACTGCAAGGTGGAGCTCTCATAACATAAACACCGTATGAAGGGCCCACCTCTTAATATTATCACATTTGGATTAAAATTTAGTGTATAAATTTTTTCTGGGGGGGGACATGAATTCTCAGACCACAGCACTGCATGGACTTGAAGTGGAACAGATGCTTGGTAAGTGGAGGCAGAGTGTGAGTCTGCTGGGCCATGATTCTGGGAGCAGGTAGAAATGCTGGAACGTTTGATGTTCACTGCCCCCTCCACTAAGTCAACTAAGGCTTTGCACACTTCACAAGTGGTGACAACAAAGGCCAGCACATTGTGTGCGTCTGAAGGTTAAGTCTCTTTACCTGTCCCAGAGGAAGAGGCTAAAATAGACTGAAATCACTAGCAAGATCAAAGTTTATGATAAGTGGTTCTAAAGAGTACTTAATGCTCACTGTTCCTGAGCTAAGACATCTACTGGCTCAGTGACCAGACTTTGAATAAGTCCTCATATCAATACAAGAAGAAGTATCATATAGGAAACCAGAAACAGAAATTGGTAAATCTAAATAACTCAACTTAGTTTTGGTTGTAGGGTTCTGGGTATTGAACCCATGGTTACTTTACCACTGAGCTACATCCCCAGTCCCCTTGAATTTATTTTCTGTTTTGATGCAAGGTCTCACTAAATTGCCTAGTCTGCCCTTGAAATTCTCCTGCATTGGCTCCTGAGTCACTGGAATGTGCCACCACACCAGGCTAAATAACTTTCTTACAGACAAATTTTCATTATGAAGATGTGGAACTAAAGTGTAAGATAGCAACAACGAGAATAAGGCTAAACAGCCAAAACAAGATCCTTACTTTATTCGAGAGGATGAAAAAGGGTGGGGCTTGGTGGCACATAACTGTAATCCTCACGACAGGAGGCTGAGCAGGAGAATCTCAAATTCAAGGCTAGAAATAGAAAGCTAAAATATTTTCCATCTTGAAAAGCAATAAAGTCTGCCGCAGAAGCAGGATACCTTTTCAAACCTCCTGTTCATTGCTGAGATAGGCATCTAAGGAACTTCAGGCCATGTTCTGGGGAGGGTTTTTTTTTGAAATTTGAACAAAAGGGAGTTTGTTACAGAACTCACAAGGGAAGTTCTGAAATCTTCATTAATTTCCATAATAATTTCCAATTAATTCATTAGTCATTTCCTGATTTTCTGAAGTCATTCATTTTCAAAGCAGCTCCCTTGAACATTAGGTGAAATTAAGAATGCTATGATTTTAAGTGATTTCCTCTAAACTAAAACTTTTAGCAATTTATAAACATGCAAAACAGAAGCCTGGGCCCAAGTCTGAGATGACTTACTGCGAGAATTCTCTTCATTCATTCTTTGGAATGAGGAGCCTTAACACTCCCGGAGGATATGAAGGATCTAGAGGAAAACAGAATTATACCAGGTGCTTCTCCTGGCTGGAGGCCCAAGGCCTGAGAACAGAAAGACTATCGGTAAGGCTGTAATGGGAACACATCCAACATTCTCCAGCTCAAACCCTTCAGTGTAAATATAGCTCTCTGGTAAGGGTGAGGAGGTGGAGGTGGGGATGAGGAAGAGGATTTGTGGTGTGGGGGTTGGGAGGGGGAGGTTGTTCAGGAACCTTCCTTCCTGCCATTGTTGACCTTGATAACTGCTGTAGTCATTCGTGGCCCCTCAGCCTGCATCTGGGGTGCTTCCAATCCTTAGGATGCTGCCTCTCAATTCAGACCTGGCCCCTAGGGCCTGCCGTGCCAGGGTTATTGTACTCCCAAAGCTGTTCTGGAAGCAGCTGGTGCTGCCACCCCCAATCCCATCAGCCATCGTTTATAGTTTTCAACTCTTAAATACAGGTGACTCTCCCTTTTTAGGAAACTGAACATGGTAATACCTCAACCCACAGGATAATAAATTGAGAAATGAGGCTCTGCTCTGTAAAAGGATTTCCCAGAAAATCCTCATGAAAATTGAGCTTTCCTGATAAGCAATGGCAGATTTAGCATGAAGCCAGCAAAGCTTAAATTACAAGGTCCTTCATTTGCAGAGGCCCTTCCAAGGCCATGAGAAGGTCTCTAACAGTGTTTACATGGTCACATTCTTTTTACAGACTTGCAATGTACAACATTTTAACTGTAATTTGTTACAGCCATTGTCTCTTTCCACTGCAACCCACCCCCAACACACACACACACACACCCCACACCACAATACCACTTTCCATTGTGAAGGATTATGGAAAATAACATGCCCCAAGACAGCCCTGGGGAAAACAGGAGGGCAGTGTGGCTGGGGAGGAAGAAGGGAAAATAAGGCAAACATTAATCCGTCCCAGTCTCCTGAAGAGACTGAAAGCTGGGCCCTGGACTTTAACCCTTTCCCATTACTGATGAGTCCTGGAAGGAGAAAAGCAAATAGTGAAACTCTGGAGTTTAACAGTGGATCCTGGAGGAAGAAGATAAGCAGTGAGTGCTGAGTTCTGAGCTTTCATACATTCCCAGGAACAATGTCTGTGACTTTTTACAACTTTTTCCTGACTGCCCAAACCAATGCACCCTCATTGTAGTATAAAAAGCAGATCCCCTCTGTAACCGGGGGCCATTTTTTACCTAGAAAGTGAGCCCATCCGATGCATGACTCTGCTGCTGAATAAACGACAGTGCTGATCCATGAGGTTTGCTCCTGTCTTTGTCCTTTGTGCTTACACCTTGTGTCCACAGTTTTGGGGTACCGGCACCATTTTGGGATTCAGGTAAAGGGAGCAGAAGTTGGGTCTAAAGCCATTTGTCTTGGCCTAATGAGACATTTTTATGTGGTTCCAATTCACTTTAGGGCATATTTTGTCATCATTAGGCATCTTAGTACAGGACAGGCTTTGGGAACATCCATGACACCATATAGTGACCTCCTCAGATTCATGGCAGGAAGAGACAACACTGTAAGTACATGAGTCATGGAGAAGAAACGTTTTAGAAGAAAGACTGGTCTTCCTTAGTGAGGAAAGTGAGACTGGGCTGAGTGAAGGTCACTGGTGAGAGGAGAATTCCTTCCAGTCAGGTCTCACTTTGTCTCCCAAGGAAAGCATTCCTTATATGCTATGTATGGTGTTCTAGAAGTTTCTCTCCATTCAAGGAGGCAGGAAGCTCCTCTGCCTCCTCTTTATTGGAGGTGGAATCTGCCCTCAGCAGATTCTCTGTGCTGGGAAAGGAAGAGACAAGTTCCCCCTTCCCAAGTATATAAGAGACCTATTTCTGATAAACTAAATTTTTGTTAATTAAATGTTTAGATATCTTGAAAGACTTTAATATTTAGAAATAGAAAGAAACTTTCTATAAAATGGATACTTGTTTCCAAGTTATTCTGTTCCAAGAGAGTCACAAATAATAGCTAATTTTCTTTGGACACTGCTGTGTTTGGATGTTTAATGTGCATCATTTAATCACATTACTGTGAGGGAGTCACTATAATTAACCCACTTTTGGAGATGAAGCAGTTGTGCCTTCTTGGAGGTATATGAACTGCCGAGGGCCCTCCAGTTATGAAGTGGTAGAAGTAGTTTTCAAAACTTATCCTCTAAGTCAGGTGTTTGGTGCACAGCTGCAGTCTCAGCACTCAGGAGGCTGAGGCAGGATGACCCCTTGAGCCTAGGAGCTCAAGACCAGCTTGGGCAAGATAGCACAACCGCACCTCAAAAAACGAAGTAAAACAAAAAACCAAACATAGTTATGCTTTTTTGACTTTCAGGGACAGCTTTTAATTTAATTTAATGTATTTTAATTATGTAAAATATGAATATGATTCTAAAGTTAAATCTATAAAAATAAAGTATATATCCTTTCCCTCTCCATGCTATTTCATCCTGCCCCTAGAGCCCTAGAGGTAGTCTTTTTCTATGGCTTATCCTTCTCTTTCTTTCTTTCTTTCTTTCTTTCTTTCTTTCTTTCTTTCTTTCTTTCTTTCTTCCTTCCTTCCTTCCTTCCTTCCTTCCTTCCTTCCTTCCTTCCTTCCTTTCTTTCTTTTCTTTTTTT
>NW_026000082.1:4531838-4557026 GCF_001458135.2 Marmota marmota marmota | reverse complement strand
CTTCCTTCCTTCCTTCCTTCCTTCCTTCCTTCCTTCCTTCCTTCCTTCCTTTCTTTCTTTTCTTTTTTTTTTTTTTGGTACCAGGGATTGAACTCAGGCATGCTTAACCACCAAGCCACATCCCCAGCCCTTTTTAATATTTTATTAGAGACAGGGTCTCGCTGAGTTGTGTAGGGCCTCACTAAGTTGCTGAGGCTAGATTTGAACTTGTAATCCTCCTGCCTCAACCACCCAAATTGTTGGGATTACAGGCATGCACCACCATGCCTGGCTCTTCTAATTTTTTTTTAATATAGGAAAATATTTGTCATGGTGAAATAATATATTCTTCACACTTTTCTCTATCTTGCTAAATTGAAGAACATAGAACCAAATGATGTACTTGAATCTAATTGTATATAGTTGAAGCCAGAACCATATAGTCCTGTTCTAAAGGGACTTTAAACAATTATTGGACTACTTTGATTATTTTTGAAGACACCAGGAAACCATTTGATTGCTTTGAGAACTGGTAAATTAATGAAAAGAATCAATAATGTGTCCTATTATTCCTTAAAAACAGTACTTCAATTTTATATGTGTGTGTGTGTATACATACACACATATACATATATATTCAAGTATATATACATATGTATGTATATATGTAATATCCAAAATATAAAAATTATATATTTTAATTATACAAAATATATTAATACATTACACATATTAATATATAATAAATAATATAATGTATACTATATGCACATATACATTATCTCTACATGTATAATATATGCATTATATAATATGTATAACATACAAAATGTAAAAATAAAATATATATTTTATATATAAAATGTTGATAAGTATTTCAGCTTATATAATAAGGAATAAGAATTGGAGGATCACTGCTTGTAACCCCTATGAATTACTCTACCTGAAAATACTGATGATGATAAACAAATCTAACATCACAGAAAGGAGACAGATGCTACCAACTTCACAATTAAAGAAACACCACCACCTATAGCCTTGCTAAAGACAAATAAATAAATACCCAGACTCCCATTAAGCATCTTTATCTGTGGATTACAGGATCTACAAGGGGAAGGAAACATGTTAAATAACTCAGTGGGGAAGCCATCAACAAACTCCAGACCATGGACAGTCTGTAGGAAAGAAAACCTGGCTTCTTTGACAAATAAATTGTGAGAAATAAAATGGATCTTACTTGGGCTCTGATTCTAATGAGCACTCAGAACACATTTTTAGGATGATGGGAAACCCACAACAATTACTGAATGGATATTTGATAAAATTACAAAGTTGTTAATTTTTAAAGTATCATTTTAATGTTATCATGGGTTTAATTTTATATTTTAGACACACATACTGAAATATTTATAGAGGACATATTATGATGTCTGGGATTTGTTCTAAATAATTCAGTAGGGGAGAAGATGGTTGGAAATTCAGGTGAAATGAAATTGGTCTTATATTGATAATTATTGGGTCAGGATGATGGGTACGTGGGAGTTTTATATTATGCTCCTTACTTTTGAATATGTTTGAAAAATCTCCATACAGCAAAATTTTTGAAGACTTAAAGAAAGTCTATCCTCTTACACACTTTAGGTTTCATCTTATCACTCACATATCTATCAACCCACAAATAGAGGTTAAGTTTTCCCCAGTTTTGAAAGGCAAAATTTATCAATATTATAAAGTAGTATATTCAAATAATTCTTCACACATTGCAACACCTTTCCTCCCCTGTTCAACAAGAGTAACTTACCTTCATTGTAGTTAAAATATCACCTATTTGGGGCTGGGGCTGTTGTTCAGTGGTAGAGAGCTCACCTAGCATGTATGAGGCACTGGGTTCAATCCTTAGCACCACATTAAAAAATAAATAAATAAAATAAAGGTATTATGTCCATCTATAACTAAAACAAACCAAAAAGAAAATTAAATATCACTTATTTTCTCCACTAACTCAGTGAAGAGAGATTGAGAGATTCTCAGATTCTCAACTCCTGTATCTTGGAAAGGGGCTTCTAAACTGAAGGATATTGGTGATAATAGGTGTCAGGAGCTTTTCTCTATTCCTGTTAAGGTGTCCCTCCTAGAGAGGCTTAAGAACATAACTGCATGAAAATTGCCTGTAAGTAATTCTGGTAGAAGTGGAGATGTGCTGCCCAGGTCCCCTTCCAAGAAAGACTTGTTGCAGCCAATGGAAGTGCCCTCAGAAAGTAGCGCTTAACCCCTTTAGAGACTGTCAACTCCTCCAATGCATGCCCTGCCAGGGGAAGCCCATATCTGATGCAGGAGGACTTGGCTTTGGGGACCCAATGCAAGACAACTGTAACAGGCCAACTTCGGCTGTGAAGTTCCCTGTGGGAACCAATGAAGGATTTTGAACCTGCAATATAACTTAACATTTCCTTCTGTACACTCCCTAAGCCCTTCCTTTCCCTTCTACAGGTGTTGTTCCTGTGAGTGCTCTCAGTATACATCTGCACACTATTCCCTGGCTCAGAGTTTGATTCCTAAGGAACCCAATGGCAACAGTGAGGACACATCATAATGCCTGTCTACCAGCCATGGAGTTGCTTTGTTAAAGCCTTAATCATTCATTTCCTTGACTGGTAGCCAAAAAATGAGGGTGTTTTGAAAATCTTTTGAGTGGCCTATGATTGATAGAAGCTGACTTTTCATTGCTTTGTGATCTGTGGATACGAGTGAAACAAGTTTATTATGAACACATAGGATCAGTTGGATTCACATCACAGCATCTCAGATCAAAAAGGTGATCTTAGAATGGGGCAGACCTTTCCTGGCACTCTTTCTTGCAACTGTTTTCACCTCCAGGAGACAAATACCAGTGTTGGCAGGTGCTTCCCTCACCTGCTTATGCACGTGGATCCCAACACTGTTAACATATCTCTCTCTCTACAAAGGCATGTTTGCCATTAAAGAGAACCCTAGGCCTCACACATAATTATATATTATTTCAAAGGCCAAAAATTTCACTTTGAGTGAACTTGAAATCATTCCAAGTTCTGTTGCAGCTGCCATGTTTTCCCTACAAATGGGGCTCTGAGACACAACTGGCTCTGGGCCATTAGGAATGAGGAAGAGGAAATATTATGGCCAGTCTATCTGGCCTCTTTATTGGATGAGTCAAGTTGAATATGTATAAGGGCTTTTGTGGCTTCATTCATCATTTTGGTCCTTTCCACACAAGATCGTTTGTCCTTCAACCATGAATTCTATTAATACAGAATTTCCACGGGATGTACCCATCATAGTCCTAGAGAGAGTAATGCATAAATCTTGACCATATGTTTTATATGCAGATGACTTCATGCTTGATATCTATTTTAGAGCCAATGGTTTAACCACTGCTTCCCCCAAAATAGCACCTTCAGGATGGTAAGGGATATTCCTTTGCTTGAATGTTTCAATTAATAGTAAGTATAAAAGTAAAGCAGATCAAAAAGGAAGGAAAATCTGAAACATGGATGAACCCTGAAAACATTACGCTGAGAGAAAGAACCCATGCATAAAAGGACATGTATTACATGATTCCCCTTATATGAGATACCTAAATTCTTGAAGACAGAGAGTCAGGTGCAGGGGCACATGCCTTTAATCCCAGTGACTCAGAGACTGAGGCAGGAGGATTGCAAATTCAAGGCCAGCATGAGCAACTTTTCCAGACCTTGACTCAAAATAGAAAACAAAAAGGACAGGGGACGTAGCTCAATGGTAAAGTTCCCACCCTTGGGTTCAATCCCTAGTACCCCCCCACACACACACACGCACAATCATAAATACAGAATAGTGGCGAAGAAAAAAATGGGGAGTTGTTAAATAAATACAGGATTTCAGTTCAGAATGATGAAAGAAAGAAAAGGAGGAAGGGAGGGAAGGAAAGTTCTAGAGAAAGCTGGGAGTGTAACTCAGTGGTACATTGCTGGCCTAGCACATGTGAGGCTCTAGATTCAATCCCCAGCACTGCAAAAAAATGAAAAAAGAAAAGAAAATATCTGGAATGGATAGTGGTGATGGTTGTATAACACTGCAAATATTTTTAATGCTCAGAACTTAAAATTTGTTAAAATGTAAATTTTATATTATGTATATTTTATTACAACTTTTTAAAAAGTAAAGTGGAGTGTCCGAAGGACAATTCGTGTAGTGAGAATTGGGCCTGGGCTTGAGGGTTTGGGAGTACAGCAGACCTACATTTGGGGCCCTCCTTGGCCACTCAGCTGCTGTGTAACCTTGGGAAAGTAACTGCCCTCCTGCAGCCTCCCCAGTAGAGTGGGGCTCCCTCACTGTGTTGTTGGAAGGAGTGAAGGTACACAGCCTTTGTTGCAGAGCCTGGCATTTGGTGAGTGCTTGGTAAAGGATGAATGAATGCACGTGGTTAAACACTCTGCAGTAGGCTTGCTTGAGGGTGCACCCCAGCTCTCCTACTCACCATCTTTCTGACCTTAGGCATGTTATTTGACCTCTCTGTGCCTCAGTGGTCTCATCTGTAAAATAGAGTAAATGATCATCCCACTTCAGAGGGTTTCGAGGATTGCAACATTTCCATCAATACACATCTGAAACACATTTGCATAAGTTAATAGGTGAAGCCCTCAAAAGCCTGATACATTGTATTAGTTAAATATACACTTTTATTATTAGGAGTCATTCTGAAATGTTAAAATGGTTTTATAGGAATATTTATTTAAGGTATTTAAGATTTGTATTGTACTGCCTAATTTTTTTTTAAAAGAGAGAGTGAGAGAGAGAGAATTTTTTAATATTTATTTTTTAGTTTTCGGCGGACACAACATCTTTTTGTTTGTATGTGGTGCTGAGGATCCAACCCGGGCCGCACACATGCCAGGCGAGCGCGCTACCGCTTGAGCCACACCCCCAGCCCTGTACTGCCTAATTTTTATTGTTGTTGTTTTGTAATGTTAACACTTAACAGATACTGTGTACCAGGCACTCTGCAAAATAGTTTCTAAGTATTGCAAAATTATCCATTTAACAAGATGCAGAGCAGAGGAACAACTTGCTCAAGGATTAGCCAATTTGAACTACCATATGTCTGACTCTAGAACTCTTACAATGCTCCAAGCTACCCTGTACAATAGTCTGAAGCTACTGGTAATGAAAATGCATGTACCACAGAGTCCTAAAAGTAAATAAATGAAGTCTCTGAGAATGGGGCCAAAACTTGAGATTAGAACCTAGAATAAAGTAGTTATTGCATCAAGCACCCATATAGAGCTAAGCTTCCCAGCAACCAAGACGAAACAAAGAACATGACACGTCATATGGCATCTGAAACGTTGCTCTCCTCCCCTCATCCAGAACCTGATACACCCCCATTCATTTATTTACCTATAAAACCCAGGGACGATCTACATCTACCAGGCAATTTCCAGTCCTTCCAAAGATACTTGACAGTTTAATATTCCTATGCCTTAGGCAGGTAGCAAATTTCCTGTGTTCTTTTTCTTGCTTAAAAAAAAAAAAAGAGGGCTGGGATTGTGGCTCAGTGGTAGAGCACTCGCCTGGCATGTATGAAGCACTGGGTTTGATCCTCAGCACCACATGAAAATGAACAAATAAAATAAAGGTATTGTGACCATCTACAACAAAAGAAAGAAAGAAAGAAAGAAAGAAAGAAAGAAAGAAAGAAAGAAAGAAAGAAAGAAAGAAAGAAAAGACATACTTGTCCCTGACATTAAACTCTACTAAATTATCTATGTGGTTTCTTTTAGGAGAGATATTGGGTGTCCTGTGGAGCAGTATCTTCATGAGCTGGTTCAGAGCCATATGACCTCAATCCAAGTGGCACTTTCATTGTCAGTCCTTAATAAAGGCAGGAAGCAGAGTGTGGGTCCTGGGGGCCGGGATAGGTAACAGTGCATCATGGGACTCTTGCACATCCATGAACTACAGTGAGTGATCTGTTCAACTGCAAATAACTAGTAACACTACTGTGTGTAAAATCATATATTGCTTTATCCTGTTGTGTGTAAATCATATATAATTTTAGACAAGAATTAGCAGGTCCAATGATTTAAGAAGAAATTATGAAAGAAATATAAAATTGAAATAATTTTAACTCTATCCATTGACTTCATGTATTTTTCTGAAAATTGGGGAAAAATACAAGAATACTGGATTTTAGTAGCAGAACATGTTGGCCCAGCCCACAAAAATGTAGTGATAATTAAATAAGGATAGGTTCTGAAAACAAAGATCCTTGATGCCCTCCTCCCTTGTTTCTCACAGAGATGTGCCCAAAGTTTGGTGGCCAAAGCAATCCACAGGGAATGAGGAATGGGGCAAGTGCAGGAGACACAGCTGTGGTCTTGCAGCCCTTTGAATCTGTAGAATAAGAGAAAGGAACCTGCCTCCTTCCATAGAAGTGATTTCTTGCTGTTGAATAGTCTAGGTGTTCTGTCTCTTAGTTTGCCATTGGACTTAACCACCATGGGCTAACTTCCAAGACAGAGTAGCTTAATGCAGCATTTTCCAAACTTTGATTAAGAAAAGTCTTCCTTGGCAGCACATCTATGAATATCCCCAGAGCAGTGATCCTTCTGGCACACTGATCTAGTAATAAGCATGCATAGGTGAATAAGCTCCTGCCAATGTCCCAGGTAAAGGAACATATCCTTGCATTGTGCTCTCATCTTGCTTTCTATTTTAAAAATTAGTTCTCTTTTAAACAAGGCCCTCTGCCTCACAGGGGCTCTTTGTGCAAGAATTTGTGTTTGCATTTCAAGTTTTACATTTACCAATAAAAGACAAGCTCTGAAAATACATTTTGTTGTGATAAAGACATTCCTGAGATTAGAAAACAAAAGTGCAATGCATTAAAAAGTTATTCTTTATCTTAGAATTAGCCACAAAAGACCCATAAAAACTTATTTACACACACTGTTCTATGTCTCTGAATCCACTGGGCCACTATATAAGCAACACACCAAAGAAATGCACAAGGCCCTCCATATGTGGTGGGTGCACAGGGAGAAGCACAGGGCGTGTGTCTTTCAGGATTATGAACTGCTCTCTAGCTGGGCGACTTAGAAAAAACACTTCCCCTACACACATCTTGATTTCAATATCTGAAAAATAAGGATGTTAGATTACAGTGTTTCCAAATCTCTCCCCAAAGATAAGAATATTGAGATTTCTAAACCCTCCATGGAAATTCTGATTAAATGGATGTGGGTTGGAGCCCACTGACCAGGTTGCTTTGTGTTTGTCATTGTTTGCTTCTATGCTTGCTTGTTTGCTTTTAAACCAGAGATTTAGGTTCTTATTTTCAAGAAAATTGAGGAGAACCTGGCTAGGTGACTGATGGACTTCTTGATTCTGTCATACTGTAATTCTGTGATTCTATGAGCTGGATGAATGATTTACCACCACCCTCACTAGAAGATGCTATAATTAAGGTAAGAGCTTGAGACAGTTTTTTTTTGGTTTGTTCTCCCCATGCTGGAGTGGCAGCTGGACATGTTTGTCTGAAATATATAGCTTCTTCTCACAAGTTAACCACACATTAGCCCCGTGGGAAAAAAAAAACCCAGCTATTTGGTGCTGATGAGAACTGTGAGCATCTTTCCCCCTTAACTCTTCTGGTGTGTTCTCTAAGCAGGTGTCCCACACAGTGTCCTGGGTCTGTCCTCCTCCACACCACAGATATACAACTCTCAACACCTAGAAATGGTTTCAGAAATTCATAACCCCGCTAATGTCTCCTGAGATAAAGAGGTGGTGGCCTCAAGTCAAACCTCAAACTCCTATAAGCACCAGGTCTGGCCACTCCCTCTTGTTCCCTTGGAAGCCAGGTGGCTCTCTAAGATTGAGGAATCATTTTAGAGGACTGGTTGGAGCCATGAAGGGGGCTGCCTCTCCAACCAATCCTTTGAGAGAAGCTGAGGTTAAAAGGCCATGAGTTCCTGCAAGTTTAGCTTCTCTAAAAGAAAAACCCAGGGGATGCTCCCAAATATAGTCATTTCAGTACGCATTTTCAAAAAATTTTAAATTGTACCTACTCCTGCCCAAATAGATGATTCCTTCTTTTTCTTTTCTTTGTTTTGTTTTACCTGGGAATGAACCCAGGGGTGCTATACTACTGACTCACATTCCCAGCCCTTTTTATTTTTTTATTTTCAGACAGGATCTCTCTAAATTGCTGAGGCTGACTTTGAACTTGTGATCCTCCTGCCTCAGCCCTCTGGGTTGCTGGGATTACAGGCGTGCACCACCACACTCACAAATAGATGGTTCCTGAAGACAGAAAAGGAGCATTGTGTTCTGTTTACAGAAGACTTAGAAATCTCTTTCTCTGGGGCTGGGGTTGTGGCTCAGCGGTAGAGCACTCGCCTAGTATGTTCGAGGTCCTGGGTTCGATCCTCAGAACCACATAAAAAAAATAAATAAAAGAGAAGGTATTGTGTCCAACTATAACTAAAAAATAAAATATTTAAAAAAAAATCTCTTTCTCTGACCATAGTGTTGATCGCCAAGCACAGTGATGCACACCTGTAATCCCTCAGGAGGCTGAGGCAGGAAGATCACAAGTTTGAGGCCAACCTGGGTAACTTAACAAGATCCTGTCTCAAGAAAACAAATTATGGAGACACACACATACCCATAATACATTTTATCTTCAAAAACAGCTATTTCCTAGCTCTGTCCACTCAAAAAAGGCCTTGTAAGCAAATGACAAATCCCATAGAATGAGCACAACTAGCACTCAGATCCTAATCCCTAAATCCTATTTTCTACCAAAGGAGCCATTCTCCTTGAAGAAACAGCTAATTCCAAGTCTGGGACAGAAAGTCACAAAATAAGCCTAGATTGTGTTGTCACACTAGAATGCAAGGAAACTATCAAAGGCCAATAGGGCTGTGTCAGGACTCAACAGCTAACAGAAAGAGGATTCCCCTAACCAAAGTTGGAATAATTTGAACATTAGAAATAATAATCACTGCAATGTGTTAAAACCATCCAATTTATTTTAAAAATCCATGAATTTATTTTGTTATATTTAAAATTGCATTGGTCAAATAAATGCATTGATCATATCTGGAGGATTTGGGTAAATCCTTATTATTTTGAATATTGGTAAATAAAGAAAAAGAACCAAACACTTAGCCTCTTTCTTGTTTTTATCTGTGTTTCAGTCAAATAGTAGATAAGGGGAAGTTTCTTTTTGTAGAATACTTCAGCTAAGTAAATTAGAAAGGAATGATATAATTTGACTATTGCCAATTTGCATTTCTTACTGAGTTCATATAATGATCATCAATAGCCACTCATACTACACAAGAGACAGGACAACCAGACATTATGTGCCACCTGATGGAAGGATCCACCTGCTAGGTAGTATTCTTGCCAAAAATACTCAAGAAATCTGATCAAGTCTCTAGAACTGACTATAAATTTGTAGGACATAAAGGGATTAGAGGAAGATGAAGTCAGCAGACTACAAGTGTCTATAAGACACTGACTCAGTTTCTCCAATGAATTAGAAGGTAAAGGCAAAAAAGGAGGTAGATGTGATTACATTAGACCTAAACACATTAACTGTACAATACATGGATTTCATCTGGATCCTGATTCTAACTAAATAAAAAAAATAAAAATAATAAAACAATGATGATATAACCAGGAAATGGCCATAGCAGGATATATGATGATATTGAGGACTGTTAACTTTTGAAAGTGTAGGAATGGCTATCATTGTATTAAAAAAAACAGTTCATATATTTTGAAGGTTTATTTTATGAGAATAGAGAATATAGAGGGAAGGACATGGGCCACAAGTTGTTTCCTATAGAGCTGAATGCTGGCTCCATGAACATTCATTATCATTCCCTCTAGTATATAGCTCAAAATTTCAATAATAATAATAATAATAAAGACTTTGTAAGTGGGATTGATCATTCCTTCTCTTAGAAAGATTCGCCTTGCACATTTTCAAGCCCCCTTTTTTCCCATGAGATGAGGCATTCATGGAAGTGGCTGAGACAGAGGTGACTCTCCTTGATCACTCACATCATACTGAACTTTCAAAAATAAGTGAGCCAAATAAACATTCAGAAACAACTTTTTCCAACATCAAGTTGCTGCACCATTGAATGGCAGGAAGACGGGCCACCGAGGACCATGGTGTCACACTCCAGAGCACAAAAGTTTTCCTGTCTGTCTTCACTTAAAACTCAGATCATCTTCACATTTCCTTCTGAAGCCAGAAGGAAGACTCTGGGCTCTTGGCCAGCACCTCCCACTTCAAGGTCTGGCCTCTCTTCCTGTTTCTTTATAGAATCAAGAGAAGCAGAAAAACCTGGAAAACATTATGCACCTTTGACAGAAATAAAAATGTAAACATACTGTGTCAATTGCTCATAGACAATGGAGCCAGAGGCTCATTTTATTTTCAAAAATGTGGGTGAATCTTTCATTGGACCTCCTGGCCTTTAATTCCTAATGCCCTGCCCCACATGGAATCACAGGGCCTACATCCTATATCTCAGGTTTTCAATGTTTCCTCCTTCACAGAGCCCCAGAGTTCCTTATACACAGAAAAAAGCCTAAACTCATGACAAATTATTAAAAAAAAAAAAAAAAAAAAGAACTGCCATAAAATAAGAATTTTTCTGAACAGGAAGAATAACAGACCCAAACAAAGCCACCCAGAGAGTTTCTTTACTCGCTGAACTGTATATCTTTGTTCTGCACACTGATTCCTGATCCATGGTGCCCTCTTTATTAATTTGCTGGTGGATTTGAACTGAATTGAAACCTCAGCCTTTACATAAAGCCTACAGTCTTTTCCAAGAGCCGGGGCCCAAGCTGAGCTAGTTGCAGCTAGAAACAAAAACGAGTCTACACCAGGCCAAAAGGACAGAGTGAAGCATGTTCAGTTCTTGTACATCCCTCTGAAGTTGCTCCCCTAGTTTTCCTCAATTGATAACAGATAAAGAAACTGAAACTTAAATGTGTTACAATGAGAAGAGGCCTAGCTAGGATTTTAACCCATTTCTGCTGACTCCAAAGCTCACACCTAAAATCACCAGGATAAATCTTTTTATTTTAATCAGGAGGCTTTGGAAAGACTTAAATATTAGCAGAATTTTGTAGGCAGATGCCAAGGCAGCAAGACATAGTAAGGGCACAGGCTGCTGCACCTGGATGTGTGCACTGCAGGTCACACAGCTCTAGGGGGTGCTGTTTGTACCCTGGTTAGTGGGAATGGGGTCCTTGAAGTTGTGCTGGGCACCAGCTGTGTGGTCATATGCCCTGGTTGAGCATACTTTTTTAAAAAAATATTTCTTACATACATGACAATAGTGGGATGCATTACATTCATAATTATCCATTCACAGCACATGGATGAGCATACTCAGTAAGCTCCTGTGATCTTTGTCCTCAGGTAAGTGGGTTGGGTTGCCAATAAACAGAAGAGGCAACACTGTTGAGATGGTGGCTCCTCAGTGGCTATTGCAGAGGTTATGAACAGATAATGTACTGAGAAAGGAGCTTCTCTTGAAGTATTCTTAGTGTGAGCAGATCACTTTGAATTTTGCTCAACCAAGTGCAAGGGTCCTTCTTTTCCTTATGAACCTCTAAACACAGGCATGTCAAGAGCTCACTCCATGGTCATCTTCTCTATCTATAATCATTCTCAAGGTGATCTCATCTAGGCCTAGAGTTCAAATGCCATCCGAATATAATAACTCCCAAATTCCATCTCCAGCCTTCTCTCTCCTCCAGCTCCAGACTCTATATCCATCTTTTACCTTCCTCCCTCCCTCCCTCTTTTCCTTCCTTCCTTCCTTCCTTCCTTCCTTTCTTTGGCAATACTGGGGATTTAAACCCAAAGCCTCATGCATGCTAAGCAAGTACTCTACTTGAGCTACATCCCAACCCTTCTTCTATTTTTCTGTTTTCATTTTGAGACAGGATCTCACTTAGAAGCCCAAGCTTGCCCCAAACTTGCAATCCTCCTGTCTCAGACTCCCAAGTAGCTGGGATTTCAGGTGTGTACCATCATGCCCAACTCTGTATTCATCTTTCCATCTCCACTGGGGCATCTAATAGGCCCATGACACTTAACATAATTGAAGACATCCAGAAGGGACCTCTTTTTTTTCTACTCCTTACCTGTTCTCCCCTAGCCTTCTATAGTTCTATAAAAGACACTATCATTCACCACACTGGCTCAAGTCAAAAGTCATCTTTAACTCTTCTTTCTCTTTCAGATGCAATTTAAATGAATTGTTATCAACTCTGACCTTCAATATTTATCCTTATTGTAACCTCTTGTCCCCATATCTACTTACTGTTTTTTTTTGTGTGTGTGTATGTGTGTGCCTGTGTGTATATATGTGTCTGTGTTGAGTTTCATGAGTTATGTTTTATTCACCCAATATTATAGGCCAAATATTTTTGTCTGTGTCCCCCCAAAATTCATAGATTGAAACCTAACTCCCAAGGTGATAGCAGAAGGAGGTGGTCTTTGGGAGCTGATTAGGTCATGAGAGTGGACCCCTCATGAATGGAATCAACACTCTTTTATAAAAGAAGCCCCAGAGCTGTGCACAGAGGTGCACATCTGTAATCCAGCGGCTCAGGAGGTGAGGCAGGAGGAACATAAGATCAAAGCCAGCCTCAGCAACTTAGCCAGGCCCTTATCAATTTAGGGAGACCAGATCTCAAAATACAAAGAGTTGGGGATGTGGCTCAGTGGTTAAGCACCCCTGGGTTCAATACCCAGTTCCAAAAAATAAAAATTAATTAAAATTTAATTAATTAATAATCATTAATTTAAATAAATAAATACAAGAAGCCCTGAAGAGTTCCTTTGCCCTTTTACCATGAGGACATAGCACGAAGACAGCCATTCATAGACAGGGAAAGAGGCCTTCACCAGGCACCATATCTTGGCCTTCCACCTTCCAGAACTATGAGAAATAAGTGTTTGTTGTTTACAAGCACCTAGTCTATGGCAGTCTGTTATTGGAGTCCACATGAACTAAGACAGCAAAAGAAATTTTGTATTTCAGTATGTGAGTTCTGGATTTTCTTTTAAAACAGTGTCTTCAGGGGTGAGTCCTGATACTAAACTTCTTTTAATGTTCTCATTTCAAGCCAGTACAAACCCTTTATTCTAGTCCTGCTTTACCCACAAGCATCTTGAAGGAGTGTCATTTCTTCTCACATCTTTTACCTTTCTGCCTTCTAATTCCTCCCAAGCTACTCACTATTCCACCCTCTAAAAATCTCACCCACCTAGGACCCCACTGATACTGAGGTGATCTCATCTCATTAGGCAATACCTCCTAATTGCCAAATCCAAAAGATTATCTCTAGATCTAATCACACCATACCTTCTCCCAATATGTACCTGAACCTCTCTGCCTGCTGGAAATTGCTAGTCTTTCCTTCCACCGTGGATCCTATAGCCCCTCCACCTTGTATTGCCCCTACCACTCTGGCCACAGGGTGACAGACTTCTTTGGCAACTCTCCTTGTAGACTCTATCCTTGATCTTCCTCTCTTCTCATTCTTCACCAATGGTCCTTAAACTTATTTTTTTCAAAGACACCTTTGAGAATATGCTGAAAGCTATAGGACATTGGTTGGAGGCTGGCTATATTCATGGACAGACACACAATATCTGAGTAATTTCTGGAAGTTCCTTCACACCCAAACCCAGTTAGACCCTCTGATCTACTTTCTCACTCTGGGGATGCTGACCACTGCCAGGACTTCAGTTGTCACCTAGATATTGATGGCTTTCAAATGTGTACTTCCAGCAGCAACCATTTTTCAGAACCCTAATTTTGTATCTCCAAATTTCCAACTAAAAATCTGTTTATCCCAAACCACCTATGTTCAGTGTGTCAAAACCTGGCCTGAATGTCTCACAGCCCCTGTTTGATTCTCTTCCAAGTTAGCCCATCTCAGGACCACACCATCATTCACTCCACTCACTAACCAGGAACCTGCTCTTCCGCTCCTTCCTATGGCTACATATCCCTGGCTCATGTCCTTCCTATCTCTTCCCTGGATTACTGGAGGAGTCTTTTACTTGGTCTGCCTGTCTCTTCAAATCAATTCTCTACACTACAATGGAACTTATGTTCACCATCCCTAGGGTCAAACCCTGCTACTCATGGAAGTACTTCCCCAAGTGTGTGTTAAAGAATACAAAGTCCATATAACGTTATATGAACAACAACAAAACTTTGTGACCAGCTAAGATGAAGCATTAAAGTTGGTTAGGTTTAACTGTCAGAATCTTCAATATGTTAAAACACATTTTGGAGTCCCACTTGGGGAATATGAGAAAGCCTTGGCCAAAATATGGCAACAGAAGAGACTAGTGGACCTTGGAATATACTCTGGCTATGGCTAAACTTTAATCTCCTGGTCCATCTCTTTCAGATCTCCAGCTGCTATTCCTGATCAAGTAGACAATGGGAGGTAGGCAGCAGGGTGGTATCATGGATTCAGGAAGACTAGGGTTGAAATGTTAACATGAGACTTTTGGTCAGGTTATTTAAACTCCCAGGACATATGCTAGCTAGTCTCTGTTTGCCCGGAGGAAGCTGACCTCTATGGCCTGCATCACCCATGTTTCCTTGCCCTTGGGTTTTGCCAGAGGACATCAGTGATGGGAGAGGAGAGGGGAGGATATTAATGCCCCACCAGCATTGCTTCACCCAATGGGCTTCAATGTTTCCACCATCTTCCTGGCTTCGGTTCTTGTCAGGTTCTGGGTCTTCCCTCCCTTCTCTTCCCCTTTAGCCACCCTCCCCATCCCCACCCAAGATTATGGCTTCCAGCTATTGCTAATCCCTGGAGCTTTATTGAAGCTTGTTAGTTCCCTTAGCTCTGTTCACACCTCTGTCAATAGTCGTTTGTTAGACTCTGCACTTACACCCTCTGGATACACCATCTGCATCCTGCTGTATCCCTGATAATACAGGACTTTAATCTCCTTACAAAATGGGGATAGTAACACCTACCTCCTGGGGCAGTTGAGAACATTCAGTGAAAGCAGAAGAGGCCTAAAGCACTAGCACCCAGAATTGGGCCCCCGTGGTGCTCACTGAATGACAGACACTGCCCTGGTCCTGCCTGTCCTCCAAATAGTCACACACACTCCCTGGTAAGTGACCCAGGCTGAAGTGGACCAAGGGAAATAATGTCAAGCTCTAGTCTGAAAACAAATCTGACACAGGGACACAGGCTGCAGTGTGTAGCCATAGAACAGGACTGACCTGCCAGTCCCACTCCAGGGCCTCAGAACACAGGACATGAATCAGGACTGGAACAGCCAAGGGTCAGGGTGTCCATGTACTCAACATTCCCTTGGAAGAAAGCTGCCTGTGTCCTGGGCTCAGCTGGTCTGTCCCCCATACTGGCCAATTGTTCTCAAAAGGAAATCCTTTCAACTCAAAATCGACTTCTTTTCCCCCATTATTAAAGCAATCAAGTGGCCTGGGATGGAGGGTGATGTCTGGAAAAGACAGTCACTGGAATTAGGTTTCTAATACATTCCCCAACAGGCATAAGTTGGAGAAGTTTTAGAAGGGTGTTAATAGAAATTATATGTTAGAGAATATCTAGTGAATCTGCATTCAGGTAGGAGAACTGCTTATGGATGGACATTCACTTGAATTTTATTCACACTGAGTCCTCATAAAGGAAATTAAGGTATGGAGTATGTTGAACTAGACAAACTCAACTTGTGGCACGTAATCAGAACGCAATTTCATTTTGTTTTCTACCAGCTTTTATGTGCATTCAGTGGGAGTAAGTCTTCTCACATCTCTTAAAAATCAGTTTTTCTGATCACTCTTCCAGTCTAATTTGTAGATAAGAAGGAAGGAATAGTTATCCAGTATCACGAGATGCCAGTGATACTGCAGGACCCCAGCAGGATGAACACTGGTGGGCATGGGAAGGCCTGGCAGACCCAGCAGGTGCTGGCCCCTCATTACGAGATGATTCTGTTTCTTCTGGCTGCAGAGGAACCTGATCTCCTCCTGCACAGGAGTGAATCCACCCTGGATTTGATAAAATAAAAGAGGATTCAGTGATGACTGGAGCAAAAGACTGCTTAGAGTGGGCTTAAGGGAAAATAGAAGGAGAGTAAATTGGAGATAGTGAGAACTGGCACTTTTTCAAGAATTTTGATGCAAAAGTGAGTAAAGCGAGACAGC
The DNA here is from genome assembly GCF_001458135.2 of Marmota marmota marmota. Classification (NCBI taxonomy): domain Eukaryota; kingdom Metazoa; phylum Chordata; class Mammalia; order Rodentia; family Sciuridae; genus Marmota; species Marmota marmota. The sequence continues at coordinate 4,540,773 of NW_026000082.1, read as the reverse complement.
CAGGCACAGTGCATGTCTGTAATTTCAGCAACTCGGGAGGCTGAGGCAGGAGGATCACAAATAAAAGGCCTGCCTGGTAAAATTAGTGAGATCCTGTCTCAAAATAAAAAAATAAAAAGGGTTGGGGATGTGGCTCAGTGGGCTCATTCCCCATGACACCCCTTACCCCTCTCTCTCTCTCTCTCTCTCTCTCTCTCTCACACACACACACACACACACACACACACAAAGGAAAGAAATGGGATATTCATTTGAGGTGGGAGGGGCTTGTGCTGGGATCAAGAGAAAAGGTAAAACTCTCCCAGGTAGAGGAAGCAGCTACAGGAACACTAAGCTCTCCTAATAGCTGGGGATCTTAAAGATTAGAATGTAAAACTTCTCCTGGTAGAAGAGCGAGCAGCATTGGTGTATGCTCATGGAGGGCAGATTAGAGAGAAAGGGGGCATAGCTGGACAAAGCCCCAGTGAGTTGGAAGGTTACTGAGTGGAGCTATGAGAGGGAGTGAGCTGGGAAGATAGGAGATTGTCATTGGCAAGTAGGATGTTTGAAATAGAGATTTTACGAAGAGCACAGATGCTCTCTTGAACCCACAGAAAGGGATCCTGCTGAGAATTATCTTACCATCAGGGTGTGGGCTCCTTCTTGAATTCTGCTCAGGAGACTGAGTTCAGTGGAGGCCCACGAGGGTGATTGCCATGCCCTATGGATGGCTGAGCAGTGAGCCTGAAATACCTGGTCACCAAGGTCTCTGAGAAACAGGCATTCTACCAGCCCCAGCTGCTTATCCCAAGAAAGTCTTCTTAGGTTACTATTATTTTGGTTCTCAGAGCTTTGCAACTGAGCCTAATTCTAATAAAAATAATACTTAAAAAAAGCCATTGTGGCAAAATAACATCAGATAAAATAGAATTTAGGGGTAAAATGAAGAGAAAATAGGATAATGTACAATAAAAGTAACAATCAAAAAATCTGGAACTTAGAAGCATTTATGTACATCTTGTTATATTTTAATGGACTCCTATCAGAGATGATAGCTCAAGTAGACTCAAAATTAGTACTAAATAGAAAGAACGTACAGACCCAAAATTTGACCATTTATTATGGCCTAAAGTTTATTTTTAGTTGCAGAAAACAGAAGTGACTCAAGCTAAGTTAAGCAGAAAGGATCTGATAAGATATAAAGGGCTAAGGGTGTATCTCAGTGGTAGAGCATCTGCTTGGCATGCATGAGGTCCTGGGTTCAATCCTCAGCCTGGCAAAACAAAAACAAAAAAGAGTTATTAGGTAGCTCCCCAATTCCCAGGAGAGCCAGAGAGCTAGGCTTATATGTCATGCAGCTTGCATCATGATGGTCAGGGCCCCACAACCAGAAAGAATACCAGCCATCCGGGACGGTTTTAGCAGAAACCTCCCTCCACCTTCTGACCCCCAGGCAGTCAGTGCTCCCTGGACAAGACCACAACCTCACTCTACCTAATGCAAAACACCTGCCTGATGGAAGTTAGTTAAAGAAATGTCTTAACACACTTAAAAAGTGTGACAATCCCAGACAGTTTTATAGGGAAGCTCCGTCATCACACCTTCAAAGAAGAAATAAGCTCTTATAATTATTTTTTCAGAGACCAAAGAGAAAACTATCCAATTTATTTTATGAGACTAGCATAACTTTGGTACTGAAGACAAGAAGAATATAAAAAAAATTATAGAGCAACTTCTCTTATGAATATGACACAAGTGTTCTTTTATATTTTTCGCAAATTAAACAGGCACATAGACCAATGGTATGGAATAGAAAGTCTAGAAGTAAATCCACACAGTCAACTACTGCACAGAAGGGTGACTGTAGATAACAATAAAGTATATTATATATTTTTAAAGTTAGAAGAAAATATTTTGAATACTTTCACCATAAAGGAATGATACATGTTGGAAGAAATAGATATGATTACCTTGATTTAAACACTATCTGATTATCAAAACATCATATGGTACCTTATAAATACATGTGTATATATACTTATATCCATGTATTTATATATACACATATTGTTGTTATTGCTGTACCAGGGACTGAACCCAGGGCATCCTACCACAGAGCTACATCCTCAACCCTTCTTTATTTTTTATTTTGAGATAGGGTCTTACAAGGTTTCCCAGGCTGGCCTCTAACTTGCCACCTTCCTGCCTCATCTTACTGAGTAGCTGGGATTATAGGTATGCACCACCATGCCCAGCAGTATGTTTATTTTTTGCCACAGTCTGGCTGGGCACACAATCACGAGCCACCACACAGCTTGTAGATTCAAACAGCAACTCTTTATTCCCGAACTCACACCAGCCGTATACAAACACGTTCTGGGGAAATCCACGTTCTCTGCCCAAATCCACGTTCTCTCCCAAATTCACCTCCACTGGGCTTCTGTCTCCCAAAATATACTGTCTGAATCCCGTGAGAACTCAAGGGGAACTTAGGCAGCAGGATACGCCCTATTCCCAGCAGGAATAATCTTAAACCTTAAACCTGGAACCTAAACTGGGAACGCCCTAAACACGATTATGTTAAACCGGGAACACCCTAATCCGCCCTGGTCCTTGAGCAAGGTCAACTACATTCAATGTCACTGCAAAATGTCAGCAACATGGGGTACGCTGGCAAGGAAATTGTCATACCTACTTGGCTAATGGCTCCCAGCAATTTTTGTGTTTTTAATGTATCAGTTAAAAATTAATTAAAAATTTTAAAATCCAGCAAATCAGATTTATTACTATATTAAAAAAAATCCACTGAGTCTATCTAGGGCCCCGAGGAGGAAACAGCCAACTGAGGGAGGCAGGGCAGTGCAGGTGAAGAGACCAGATCTGAAGACTGCATATTTGCTACTTCCTTGTGTGTGAACTTTGGTGATTTACCTAAACTCTCTGCATCTGGGTTTTCTCACCTGTAAATTAGATGTAATAATAGTTCCACCTGATAGGGTTGTTGTGTGGATTAAGTGAGCAACCTAAGAACACAGAAGAGAACCTTAATTATTTGCCACTACTTTATCAAATGTAAATGTGCTGACCGGGTATGACAACAAACCAGAAACTTTTTTCCTTCCCTGGAGGCCTGGAGACCTTGGATGCCACCCAGGGAAAACAGGTGGAGCAGGATGGGTAGAGCCAGAATTAACTGAGCATTGGCCATAACTGAGACTTCCTGCTGTGTTGTCTCCCATTGAGAATCCTCACCCATCCTGAAGTTGATCAAGGTCTGGACTCTTCTCCTGACCTGTGGAATGCTGCTATTGGATGCAAGAAGACCAACTTGGAGGCAAGAAATGACTTCAACTTTCACTAAGTTAGTGCTAGGAAAGATAGAGACAAGTAGATGGATGGAGAGATGTTTAGAAGGCAAAACTGACCAAACAGGGTGATAGATTGGCAATGGGAGATGCAAAGAAAGGGGAGTGCCAAAGGTGACCAAGCTAAGGTGTAGGCTTAGGTAACTGGCTGTAAGGTGGTGTCATTCTTGAACTTGAGAATGTTGGAAGAAACCAGCTGTGATGGGGTGGTGAAGATCATGAGCTTAGTTCTGGGCAGTTGGAGGTGCACTGACCCCTTCAAGTGGAGATAATCAAGTTGGTTTCTACCTACAGTGAAGAATGCCATTTTGATAAAGTAATGAAAGTTATATTGAGAAAAGTACAAGAGCAGGTGAGAGACAAGGAAACAGGTACAGGAAGTTTTGGCAAGGACTTTGGTTAAGAAGGAGAGACATGAGCAGCATTGAGAGGCATATATAGGGGTTTGATGAAGGATTTGTCTTCATTGGCAAGCTCCTACCACCCAGGATTGTGTGCTCATTAAATTAGAGAATCCATAGAAAGGGTTAAGCTTGGTGCCTGATACATAGTATGTGCTCAACAATCATGAGTTTTTAAAAAACGGAGGGAAGGTAGCATGCATATTCAGTGAGTCTGCCGAATTCCAAGGCCCATACTCACTTTCCAACATTCCATCAGAGGCCTTCACAACTTGCTAAACTGCCACTCTCACCTCTGGCTTTCTAGCCAAGTATTTATAAAACTACTCAAGCAAAAAGATTTATCCAAGTGCCTTGAGTACTAAAAAAAGAACCTGGATAAAATAGTAGCAATATTTGTTTTTAAATATACTTCTAATTTTTTATTCTCATCACAAACTCTGCCCTCGGGATACATTGAACTTGGGGAAACATGCTTTAGCATTTCCAAGTTACTCCGAAATAGTTTAAAGACCAGTCAATGCTATGATGTGAGCGCCACCTACTGCAGAGAAACTTAAAAGCACATCTCTTGGTCCTAGTGGAAAGTTATCCTGCTGATGGATGAACCTTAGATGACAGTAATTTCCAGTTAACTAATTAAAAGCCTAAAACTTTGAAAGCTTTCTTTTTTTATTTTTTTTTTAATTTTTATTGTTGGTTGTTCAAAACATTACATAGTTCTTGACAAATCATATTTCACACTTTGATTCAAGTGGGTTATGAACTCCCATTTTTACCCCGTATACAGATTTCAGCATCACATCGGTTACACATCCACTGTTTTACATATTGCTATACTAGTGTCTGTTGTATTCTGCTGCCTTTCCTATCCTCTACTATCCCCCATCCCCTCCCCTCCCATCTTCTCTCTCTACCCCATCTACTGTAATTCATTTCTCCCCCTTGTTTTTTTTTTTCCCTTTCCCCTCACTTCCTCTTGTATGTAATTTTGTATAACCATGAGGGTCTCCTTCCATTTCCATGCAATTTCCCTTCTCTTTCCTTTTCCCTCCCACCTCTCACCCCTGTTTAATGTTGATCTTCTTCTCGTGCTCTTCCTCCCAACTCTGTTCTTGGTTACTCTCCTTATATCAAAGAAAACATTTGGCATTTGTTTTTTAGGGATTGGCTAGCTTCACTTAGCATAATCTGTTCTAATGCCATCCATTTCCCTGCAAATTCTATGATTTTGTCATTTTTTAATGCAGAATAATACTCCATTGTGTATAACTGCCACATTTTTTTTATCCATTCGTCTACTGAAGGGCATCTAGGTTGGTTCCACAGTCTTGCTATTGTGAATTGTGCTGCTATGAACATCGATGTAGCAGTGTCCCTGTAGCATGCTCTTTTTAGGTCTTAAGCTTTCTTAATTTTTCTTTTTAACCTTTAACTTATTGATTAGATAATTGGTCAAATACCTGCTTGTTCTCCCTTTTAACTAGAAAGTTCTGTGTCTTTCAAATATTTAAGAAATTTTAAGTCTTACAATCAAAGCTATTTTATGTCATTTTGACGTTTTTAAGTAGTTGACACTTCTAATACCTGTTTTGGGTGCTTGCATTTATGGGCTAGAACATATAATTTGAATTCAGTCTTCATTGATCACTTTCTTTATGCCAGGCACCAGAAACTGGGGAAACAGAATGTTTTAAAATTATCTCAATATGGGTCAAAAAATATATTAAAAAGGGGGTTGGCATTGTGGCTCAGTGATAGGGCACTCACCTGGGGCATTCAAGGTGCTGGATTTGATCCTCAACGCCACATTAATAAATAAATAAATAAATAAATGTATTGTGTCCAACTACAACTAAAAAAAATATTAAAAATATATTAAATGTAAATGTCCTGAGGCTGGGATTGTGGCTTAGCAGTAGAGCACTCACCTAGCATGTGCAAGGTACTGGGTTCAATCCTCAGCACCACATTAATTAATTAATTAATTAATTAATTAAAGGTATTGTGTCCAACTATACAAAAAATATTTTTAAAAAACATAGTGTCCTGTATGAAAGAAAATTTTTTAAATTCGAGGAATTCTGCAGAAGTGACTTTTGAACTACAGAATGTCAGAACAGATAAGAACTTATCATTTGTCCATTTACTTAGTGCCCACAATATGCCCAAAGACAAATCACAGAGGGTTCATTTTCTAAAGGAGCTCACAGCCTAGTTTGGGAGGCAGATATATAAACAAATTATTTTGTCTAAAATCAGAGAATAAAATTTGTTAATTGAAATATAAATATAAACATCTAGAGTCCCAGATACCCACAAAAAACTCAACAACCAGTATAAAGGACTATCATAGGAGAAAGTACCATGTGAACGGGTCGTGCAAAGATGGCATGACCTCATCTTCAAGGAGTCCTTCTGCTGGAGTACTAGTTCCTCAAGGATGAAACTTGGTCTTTTGCAGCCTCTGTACCAGGTGGTACAGAGGAAGAAAATTTTATTTTGCCTCACAGTTTCAGAGGTTCAGTCCATGGTTGGCCTGTTCCTTCACTCTGGGTTGGAGGGGAGACAGAATACCATGGTGAAAGGAGAAAGAGGGGCCACACCATTGATGGACCATCATTCTGCCTATCACAAGGACACTCAACCTCAAAAATATTTTCTTTATTCTCCTTCTCCTTCTTCTTCTTTTTTGGTACCAGGAATTGAACCCAGGAACGCTTAACCACTGGGCCACATCCACAGCCCCCATGTATATTTTATTTAGATACAGGGTCCCACTGAGTTACTTAGGACTTGCTAAGTTGCTGAGGCTGGCTTTGAATTTGTGATCCTCCTGCCTTAGCCTCCTAAGCCTTTGGGATTATTAGCCCCTGGAAGGGGGAGGGGGAGGGAGGAGGAGGAGGAAGAGGAGGAGGAGGAGATGACAAAAAGCAATAGAACTAGACCAGTAAGGATTTCAAATATTGAAATTATTGGCTAAAACAAATTTAAAGTGAGAATTTTAACCTTTTTAAATAAGTGAAAGATGAAATTAAAAACATGCACAAGGAGCAAATGATCAACAAGAACATGCAGATAGATTAAAACATATAACTTTAAGAAACCAAAAATATCACAAAAGAAATGAAAAAATGCTAGGTTGAATAACAAACTAGATACAACTAAAGAGATAATTAATGAAATGGAAGATAGATTTGAAGAGAAAATGCAGATGCAGATCAAATGTATGAAAAATATAAAGAAAATTTAAGAGACATGGAAGGTAGTGTTAGGAAAAATTATTAGGTGTAGTTTTTAATTTCTACATTATAGGTGACAGTATTGCCAAATATTTTTCTGCTATACTACTCTACTAGACTCTACTTGCTATATAAAACTCCCCAAAACATAACGGCTTAAAACTAAAATCATGTTATTTGTTCACAAGTCTGTAGATCAAGAATGTGACTAGAGCTTCTCTGGGTAGTTTTTTGGTCTTCATGGCATTTTTCTGGGGTACCTTATGAAACTATAGCAAGATAGTGACTAGGGCTAAAGTATCCAAGACAGCTTCACTCACACATCTTGGCACCTTGTATCCAAGACAGCTTCACTCATATATCTTGGCACTCTAGTATTTAAGTCACCTTGGCAGTGGTGACTTAAATACTAGAATCTTTCCATCTCTCTGAATGATTTTCTTTTCTTTTTTTTAAGCATTCTCTTTTTTCAACGTTTATTTTATTTTATTTTTTAAATTTATTTTTATGTGGTGCTGAGGATCAAACCCAGTGCCTCACACATGCTAGGCAAGTGCTCTATCACTGAGCCACAACCCCAGCCCCTCTGAATGGTTTTCTTAATATAATTAATTTTGGGGTCTCTTTAACAGTGGCTTGACCTCAAGGGAGAGTGTTTAAACAGTAAAGAAGGAAACTGCAAGTCTCTTAAAGCCAATTTTGGAAATTACAAATCATTACTTCTACTATATTCTGCCAGGAAAAACAGGTCACAGGATCAGACCAGAGTCAAGAGGAGAGGAGGCAGAACCCAGAGAAACTACTCAGGGTTTTGTTTTGTTTTCCACACCATTTTTTCCCCCAAATCACTCAGGATTTTAAATGGAACTTTACAAGCTGATTCCTAAATTTATATGGAAGGATAAAGGCAAAAATTATACAAGGGTAAAACAGGATATAAGGCCTTGCACTATCAAATATAAAGATTTATTATAACATTATAGAAACTGTATAGGTAATACAACACTAAATCTAAAAACAGACTTATATCTGTAAACTAAATATATGACAGAGGAGTACAACAGTTCCCTGAGGTAAGGCTGGCACACCTTTTTATTCATATGGTAATGTTGGAAGGTGGTGAAACCTTAAAAAGACAGGGACTATTGGGAGGTGATCGTGTCCTTCCCAAGAACTGCCCTCAAAATAGATTAAGGTAGTTCTTTGGAGATGCCAGTTGTTCTTGTGAGTTGTTATAAAAGAACAAGCTTGTCCTTTCCCTGCTCTCTGGTTTCCTTTCTGGCCATGTGATTTCTCCCTGTCACACATGCTCTGGCCATGATGCCATCCATCATGTGGTGACGCAGTCAAGGGGGCTCTCACCAGAGGTTGAACCCAATCTTGGGTTTTCAGCCTCCTTTTTTTTTTCTTACTTTAAAAAAATTGTTCTGATTAGTTACACATGACAGTAGAATGCATTTTGACATGTCATACATAAATGGAGTATAACTTCTCATTCTTCTGGTTGTACACGATGTAGAGTTACACCGGTCACATAATCATATACGCACATAGAGTAATAATGTCTGATTCATTCTACTATCCTTCCTACCCTCCGGTCCCCTCCTCTCCCTTCACTCCCTTCTGCCTAATGCAAAGTACCTCTATTTTTCCCCAGCCCGCCCCCACCCCTTATTGTGAATTAGCATCCACATATCAGAAAAAATATTTGGCCTTTGGGGTTTTGCTGGGAGCCATTAGCCAAGTAGGTATGACAATTTCCTTGCCAGCGTACCCCATGTTGCTGACATTTTGCAGTGACATTGAATGTAGTTGACCTTGCTCAAGGACCAGGGCGGATTAGGGTGTTCCCGGTTTAACATAATCGGGTTTAGGGCGTTCCCAGTTTAGGTTCCAGGTTTAAGGTTTAAGATTATTCCTGCTGGGAATAGGGCGTATCCTGCTGCCT
>NW_026000082.1:4484106-4530983 GCF_001458135.2 Marmota marmota marmota | reverse complement strand
CTTTTTTTTTTTAAAGAGAGAGAGAGAGAGAGAGAGAGAGAGGGAATTTTTTTTAATATTTATTTTTTGGCAGACACAACATCTTTATTTGTATGTGGTGCTGAGGATAAAACCCGGGCCACACGCATGCCAGGCGAGCGCGCTACCGCTTGAGCCACATCCCCAGCCCCTGGCCTTTGGTTTTTTGTGATTGGCTTATTTCCCTTAGCATGATTTTCTCCAGTTCCATCCATTTACCTGCAAATGCTATAATTTCATTCTTCTTTTAAGGCTTTATAATATTCTGTCGGGTATATATACTACATTTTCTTTATCCATTCATCTGTTGGAGGGCATCTAGTTTGGTTTCATAGTTCGGCTCTTCTGAATTGAGCTGTTATAAACATTAAATGGCTGTGTCACTGTAGTATGCTGATTTTAAATCCTTTGGGTATAAACTGAGGAGTGGGATAGTAGGTGGGTCAAATGGTGGTTCCATTCCAAGTTTTCCGAGGAATCTCCACACTGCTTTCCAGAGTGGTTGCACCAATTTTCAGTACCACCAGCAGTGTATGAGTGTACCTTTTCTGCACATCTTAACCAACATTTATTGTTGCTTGTATTCTTGATAATTGCCATTTTTACCAGAGTAACATAAAATCTTAGAGCAGTTTTGATTTGCATTTCTCTAATTGCTAGAGATGTTAACATTTTCATATACTTGTTGATTGATTCTATTTCTTCTCCTGTGAAGTGCCTGTTCAGTTCCTTAGCCTATTTGTTGATTGATTGGGTTATTTGGGGTTTTTGGTGTTGAGATTTTTGAGTTCTTTATATATTCTGGAGATTAATACTCTGTCTGAGGGGCATGTGGTTAAGATTTTCTCCCATTCCGTAGGCTCTCTCTTCATTTATTGATTGTTTCCTTTGTTCTGCCTCCTTTTCTTCATGAAATACCCAACATCAGGTATTCTGTTACAGCAACAGAAAACTTACATTTATGTTTTATATATTCTGTCATATTTCTCAAATAGTTCATAATGAATTAACGTATTTAGAAAGCTGACTAAAAGGGTAAGGAAGAAGTGAAGATTACACAAATGACTGCCATTTGTACTCATATATAAATATATGAGTACATTTTTAGAAATTTCTGAATCTTCTTTTGCTCTGCCATTTTTTCCTCTTCTGTGGAATTCTAACTTTTCAAGCAAACTCTAACAAAATCTGTGTTACCTAGACTTTTTCTAGGTCTGTTTGAAAGTCCTGTACATGGAACATGAAGGCTTTCAAATAAATATGCCTGCTTGGTGACAAATCTTGTGGATGCTTATACCAGTTTATCTCACATTCACATGAAAGATTAGAGTGAAACGATCTCAAAACTATACCTATATTGTGACTTTCTCTCTTAAAAATGTGTCTGTCTTTCCTCTAGGAATAAGGACATTTTGATTATGTGGATGTTCTCAGATCTAATATTTTATGTTCTTTTTTTAGTCATTGCTGAAACTTTGGCCAAATTAAAAAGCTGCCCAGCAGATTTTAACAAACAGTGTGAAGCCTGATTTATTTGTTTATTTTAAACTATTAATTTTGTTTTAGTTGTAGATGGACACAATACCTTTATTTGTTTATTTGTATGTGATGCTGAAGATTGAACCCAGTGCCTCACACTTGCAAGTCAAGTGCTCAACCAGTAAGTTAACAACCCCAGCCCCTGAAGCCTGATTTATTTTAACAACTTGAGGCCCCTTTATTTGGAGTTGCTTTGCTTAATAGATGGAAAGTAACTTGGAATATCCAACATTGATGACAAAATCCACAGGCCCTTAGAAGTCCTTTCTGGGGACCTTCCATAGACAGCAACCTGCTGGCCTCGCTCTGGTCTAGGATCATGCCACTTACTGTAGGATCTGCTAGACAAACTTACAGGTAAGAAGAGCATAATAATGGTATTTAGACTTAAGGAAAAATATGGAATAAGATATAGCCACTTCTAACTTGTCAAGACTTGAAGCTGAAGAGTCAACAAGGCAACTTTTTTTTATATACTTTTTATGGCTAATATTCCATTGTGTAAATATACTACATTTTCTTTCCATTCATCCGTTGAGGAGCACCTAGTTTGGCTCCATAGCTTAGCTATTGTGAATTGATCTACTATAAACATTGATGTGCTGCATCACTGTAGTATGCTGATTTTAAAACTTTTGAATGTTTACTGAGGAGAGGGATAACTGGGTCATATGGTGGTTCCATTCCTAGTTTTTGGAGGAATATGCATACTGATTTTCAGAGTGATTGCACTAATTTGCAATTTCACGTATCAATGAATCTTCCCATACACACACACATACTTGCTCACATTTATTATTATTGTATTCTTAATAATTGCAATTTTGGTTGATATGATATCTCAGTGTAGTTTTAACTTTCATTTATTTAATTGCTAGACATGTTGAACATTTTTTCATATATTTGTTGATCATTCATATTTCTTCTTTTGAGAAGTGTCTATTTAGTGCATTTGCCCATTTATTGATTTTTTTTTTTTTTGGTGTTAAGCTTTCCAAGTTCCTTTTGTATCCTGGAAATTAACATCTTATCTGAGGTACGGGTGGCAAAGATTTTCTTTGATTCTATAGGCTCTCTCTTCACGCTCTTGATTGTTTCCTTTGCTGTAAAGACTTTTAGTTTGATGCCATCCCATTTATTGGTTCTTGATTTTTCTTCTTGCACTTTAGGAGTCTAATTGAGGAATTCAGTTCCTAAGCTGACATATTCAAATCTTAGGCCTACATTTTCTTCAAGGTGTGGGGTTTTTTGTCTAATACCTAGGTCTTTGATGCACTCTGAGTTGAGTTTTATACAGGGTGAGAGACAGGTATTAAATTTCATTCTGCTACATATGGATTTCCAGTTTTCCCAGTACCATTTTATTGAAGAGATTATCTTTTCTCCAATGTATGTTTATGGAACCTTTGTCTAGTATGAGATAACTGTTTTTATGCAGGTTTGTCTCTGTGTCTTCTATTCTGTTCCATTGGTTTTCATGTCTGTTTTTGCCAATATCATGCTGTTTTTATTATTATAGCACTATAGCATAATTTAAGGTCTGGTATTATGATATCCCCTGCTTCACTTTTCTCACTAAGGATTGCTTTGGCTATTCTTGGCCTCTTATTTTTCCAAATGAATTTCATGACTGCCTTTTCTATTTCTATAAAGAATATCATTGGAATTTTAATAGGAATCAAATTAAATCTATAAGTGATTTTGGTAGTGTGGCCATTTTGACAATATTAATTCTGCTTATGGGCAACTTTTTTGGGGGGGTTCTGGTGATTGAACTCAGGGGCACTTGACTACTGAGTCACATTCCCAATCCTACTTTGTATTTTTTATTTAGAGACAGGGTCTCACTGAGTTTCTTAGCACCTTGCTTTTGCTGAAACTGGCTTTGAACACATGATCCCCCTGCCTCAGCCTCGTGAGCAGCTGGGATTACAGGTGTGCTCTACCATGCCCAGCATAGTAAGTTAATAAGTTGTTTTAATGTACGTTAATAAGTTGTTTATTTTTAAAGACATAATTAAAGAATCATTACCTAAAGCCATGTAAATTGCACAAATGCTTTGCAAACCAATTGAGTTTTTAAAAGGTATTTGAATTTTCTCAAGATTTTAAAATGATTGTTTAGAAAAGATACTTTCTGAGCAGCTGAATAAAATCCTTAATCAAAACCATAAATCTTCCATGGAGAAAAGGTAGAAAAACAAATTACTTTAAAATATCTGTGTGAAAGAATAAACAGATGAAAACATGTTTTGTGTATAAACCTGAAGCTATTCTTCTATTGATATTTTGATACATTATGATAAATCAAAAAAGCTAAGGTGATATTATGAATTAAATACTTTTAGCTAATCATCTTGGGTTTGTTTGTTTTTTTAATTTTTATTTATTTTTTTTAGTCATACATGACAGTAGAATGCATTTTGACATATAATACATACATGGAATGTACATACATCAATCATATTGTCTATTCTGCTGCCCTTCCTATCCTCCCTACTCCTCCCCTCCTCTCCCATCCTTTCTCTCTATCCAATCTAATGTGACACACTTTTTTTTCTTTTTTCTCATTACAACATCATATATGTATTCTGTATAACAATGAGGTTCTCCTTCCATCTTCTGTGTAACTCCCCTTCTCCCTCTTTTTCCCTCCCACCTCTCTTCCCTATTTAGTGGTAGTCTTCTTCTCATGCTCTTCCTCCCTATCCCATTTTGAGTCACCCCCCTTGGGTTTTTTTTAAATTTTTGTTTTTATGATGCTGGGTTCAAACCAGAGCATGATACAGGCATTTTTATAGGCAAACTGAGATGCATTCTCAGCCCTATATGTGCTTATAGAAAAAAAAAAAAAACCTAACTTAAATGCTTAAAAAAATGACAGCATACAGACCCAAAAAATGGTGTAACACGCTTTCTAAAATCTAATAACTCTAAACCCTCACCTCCTACCCCCTAAATATCTCATCCTACACCTCACCCCTAGTTCTTTATACACCATCAGAAACTGTAAGACACTTTTGCAAACCTACTGTTTATATTGTAGATAATAATTGAACTCAACATTTCTGTATATGGTGACAAAACTGTAAATGTCTTAATAGCAGATATTTGGTTTAAGGTTGTATATTGCTTGTATTGGGATCTGTTCACATTGTTCTCCCCCTTAAAGGATAGGTATTGGAAACCTGCAGGAATGCTATAAGCCTATAGAGTAAATACTGTAATGCCTCTGATCCACAGTGCTAAAAGAGAAGACATACAAACAACATGAAAAAACAAGGTAAGAAAGTGCCCCCAACAAACCAAGATATTACATTATTAGGATCCATGGCTAGCACAACAGAAGAAATTACAGAGAAGGAGTTTAGGATGTACATAATTAAAATGTTCTGGGAATTAAAGGATGATATAAGAGAGAAAATACAGGAAGCAAAAAATTACTTCAATAAGGAAATACATGTTCTGAAAACAAACAAACAAACAGAAATCCTTGAAATGAAAGAACCAATAAACCAAATTACAAGCTCAATAGAAAACATCACCAATAGATTAGATCACTTGGAAGACAAGACCTCAAACAGTGAAGACAAAATATATATAATCTTGAAAAGAATGTTGACCACACAGTGAAGATGGTAAGAAACCATGAGCAGAACATTCAAGAATTATAGGATAATATAAAATAAAAACAAATTTAAGAGTTATTGGGATAGAGAAAGGCATAGAGTTCCAAACCAAAATATCTACCCCCTAAATATCTTATCCTACACCTCACCCCTAGTTCTTTATACACCATCAGAAACTGTAAGACACTTTTGCAAACCTACTGTTTATATTGTAGATAATAATTGAACTCAACATTTCTGTATATGGTGACAAAACTGTAAATGTCTTAATAGCAGATATTTGGATCCACAAATGAAATGAAATAATATCAGAAATCTATTCAATGAAATAATATCAGAAAATTTTCCAAACATGAAGATTAAATTGGAAAATCAAATACAAGAGGCTTACAGGACACTAAATGTACAAAATCACCACAGATCCACACTAAGTCACATTATAATATAAAAATAGATACTACCCTGATTCTATCAGATCATAAAGGAATGAAATTAGAAATCAATGATAAAATAAAAAATAGAAGCTACTCCAACACCTAGAGACTAAATAATATGCTACTGAGTGAACAATGGGTTGCAAAAGACATCAAAGAAGAGATTTAAAAACTCTTAGAAGTAGATGAGAACACTGATACAACATATTGAAATCTCTGGGACACTATGAAGGCAGTACTAAGAGGAAAGTTCATTGCATGGAGTTCATTCCTTAAAAGAAGAAAAAGTCAACAAACAAATGACCTATCATTACATCTCAATGTAATCTCTAATGAAAATGCCTAGCATGCAGAATAAAGAGAGAATTGCATCTCTAATGAAAATGTATAGCATATAGAATAAGGAGAGAATTTTAAAAGCCACAAGAGAAAGGAATCAGATTAAATATAGGGGGAAAACAATTAAGATATCTGCAGATTTTCAACCCAGACCCTGAAAACTAGATGATCTTGGAACAACATATACCAAGCTCTGAAAGAAAATGAATGCCAACCAAGAGTCTTATATCCAGCAAAATTAAGTTTTAGATTTGATGACAAAATAAAAACCTTCCATGATAAACAAAAGTTAAAACATCCTCTTCAAAATATTCTATGAGGAGAAACAAAAAATGACAATGAAAATCAGCAAAGGGGGGGATTAAACTAAAGGAAATACTAATAAAAAGAGAAACAAGTCAAGTTAAATACCTAAAATAAACAAATACGACCAGGAGTACAAATCATGTCTCAATAATAACCCTAAATGTTAATGGCCTAAACCCATCAATCAAAAGACATAGACTGGCAGATTGGATTTAAAAAGACCCAAGAATATGCTTCCTTCAAGAGACTCATTTCATAGGAAAAGCCCTCCACAGACTGAAGATGAAACATACCATTCACATGAACTGTGGAAATAAACAGCTGTTTCCGTCCTCCTATCAAATAAAGTAGTCTTCAAGTCAAAGTTAATCAAAAGGGATAAAGAAGGACATTTCACACTGCTTAAGGGAATCATGCTTCAACAAGACATAACAATTTTAAATATATATATGTCCCAAACAATGAAGCATCTACATTCATCAAACAAACTCTTCTCAAGTTCAAGAGTTAAATAGACCACAACCTAATAATTCTTGGTAACTTTAACACACCTCTTTCACTAGTGGATAGATCTTCCAAAAAAAGTTAAACAAAGAAACTATACAACTCAATAATACAATCATTAACTTAAACTTAACAGACATATATATATATAGCATTTCATCCATCAACAGTGAATACACTTTCTTCTTAGCAGCGCATGGATCCTTCTTTAAAATAGACCATATATTATGCCATAAAGCAACACTTAGCAAATACAAAAAAGTAGAGATACTACCCTGATTCTATCAGATCATAATGGAATGAAATTAGAAATCAATGATAAAATAAAAAAAAATAGAAGCTATTCCAACACCTGGAGACTAAATAATATGCTATTGAATGAACAATGGGTTGCAAAAGACATCAAAGAAGAGATTAAAAAACTCTTAGAGGTAAATGAGAACACTGATACAACATATTGAAATCTCTGGGACACTATGAAGGCAGTATAAGAGGGAAGTTCATTGCATGGAGTTCATTCCTTAAAAGAATAAAAAGTCAACAAATAAATGACCTATCATTACATCTCAAAGCCCTAGAAAAAGAAGAACAAATCAACACCAAAAGCAGTAGAAGACAGGAAATAATTAAAATCAGAACTGAAATCAATGAAATTCAAACAAAATAAACAAATGAAAAACTTGACAAAACAAAAAGTTGGTTCTTTGAAAAAAAGAAATAAAATTGATAAACCCTTAGCCATGCTAATAAAGAGAAGGAGAGAGAAAATTGAAACATCCATGATGAAAAAGGAAATATCATGACGGACACTACAGAAATACAGAAGGTAATTAGAAATTATTTTGAAAATTTATACTCCAATAAAATAGAAATTATCAAAGGCGTCAACAAATTTCTAGAGTCATATGATTTGCCTAAACTGAATTAGGATTATATATACAAGTTAAACAGCTCAATTTCAAGCAATGAAATAGAAGATGCCATCATAAGTCTACCAATCCAAGAAAAGCCCAGGACCAGATTGATACACAGTTGAGTTCTACAAGACCTTCAAAGAAGAACTAATTCCGATACTCCTCAAATTATTTCATGAAATAGAAAAAGAGGGAACACTTCAAACTCATTCTATGAGGCCAATATCATCCTGATTCCAAAACCAGACAAAGAAAGAAAACTTCAGACTAATATCTCTAATGAATATAGATGCTAAAATTTTGACAAATCGAATACAAAAATATATCAAAAAGACAGTGTGCCATGATCAAGAGGGGTTCATCCAGGGATGCAAGTTTGGTTCAACATATGAAAATTAATAAATGTAATTCATCACATCAATAGACTTAAAAATAAGAATCATATGATCATCTCAGTAGATGAAGAAAAAGAATTCAACAAAATACTGCACCTTATGTTCAAAACACTAGAAAAACTAGGGATAACAGGAATATATCTCAACATTGTAAAAGCTATCAATGTTAAGCCTCAGGCCAACATCATTCTAAAATGAAGAAAAATTGAAATCATTCCCACTAAAAACTGGAACAAGACAGGGATGCCCTCTCTCACCACTTCTACTTAATATAGTTCTTGAAACTCTAGTCAGAGTAATTAGATAGATGAAAAAAATTAAAGTGATACAAATAGGAAAATAAAAACTCAAGTTATCACTATTTGCTAATAATATGATTCTATACCTAGAAGATCAAAAATATTCTACCAGAAAACTTCTAGAACTAATAAATGAATCCATCAAAGTAAATACCCATAAATAAAGGGCATTTTTGTACATCAGTGACAAATTGTTGAGAGCCATGGCCAGGTCAAGATGGTGCCTGGCATTTTGCCAGAAGGGGCGGCTCCTGCTGCCTTGGGTGCCCCCTACTTTTGAGTTCTCGCAGAGTTTCCATTGAGTTCCCATTGAGTTCTTGCGGAGTTCCTGTGGAGTTCGCGTGAGTTTGGGAATAAAGTTCATTCCTGCTTGAATCTACAAGTGGCTCGTGACCTCCTGGTTATTTGTGCCCAGCCAGACTGCGGCATTTAGTGGCCTGTACGGGGATCACCTGAAGCTTGGGGGTAAGTGAAACTGCTCGCCCCTGAGGGCAGGGCGAGAGAATGGGTGACCATTTCAAAAAACAATGTGTTCTTGTTTTGATTTGTTTTGTTTTTGTTTCAAGCTGCCTGTCCCTAGAACTTTCTCAGACAAACTGGGGAAAGTGGTTGGCTCAAGGTTTGAACTTGTTCAGCCCTGAGGAAGAGATAGAGATAGACCACAGATACACATGTCAAGAAAATAGAAAAAATGATACAACGGATTTTTGTTCCTTTTTTGTTTCGTTTTTTTTCGGTTTTGTTTTGTGTTATCTTGTTGAGTTGTGTTATCTTTATAGCAGAAATATGGAATTAAAAATTAGTAAAAACCAAAACGAAAGGGTGTTAAATAAATTACTAGAGGAAGGAGGCATCTCAGTAAAATCAAGAACAGTTAGGGCATACGTTAAGACAATACAAAGGTGTAGCCCATAGTTCATTAAAGAGGGGTTGTTAAATATATCACAATGGAACCATCCTGGTGAAGATTTACAAAGGATAGAAAAGGAAAGCCCAGGAACTCTGCCAGTTGGCACATTACCATTATGGACGTTGGTACAATCTTGTTTGCTTAGTCAAGGAGAAGACATTTTAGATCAAGTAAAAGAGGAAGTCTCTCAAGTTAGTCAGACAGGGGAAGAAAGTTTAGAGAAGGGAAGGCTATCAGGGGAGAAGTTACAACGGGAGGTTGCTACTAACACCTTTCTATCACCAGATGGCATGGGTGTCCAACCAAAAGATCCACCTATGGAGACAACATATGCTGAGTGGCCCTCAACCCCCGTAGTTGATAGATGGGATCCTGAGACAGGACCTCAACGATTAGCATGCCCTGTATTTGAGGAGGCAGGAGGGTGGCGAATTCACCGTGCTCTAGATTTCAAAACAGTGAAGCAGTTAAAGGAGGCTGTAACAACCTATGGCCCTCAAGCACCGTTCACTGTAAGCATGGTTGAATCCATTACCAACTTGAACATGACGCCAGCAGATTGGGCTAGTATGTGCAAAGCTGTGCAAAATGGAGGACAATATCTGTTATGGAAGGTTGCCAATCAGGAATTTTGCACGGAGACAGCTAGGCGAAATGCAGCAGCCAGTTATCCTCAGAGAAATCTAGATATGTTGTTAGGACAGGGACCTTATGAGGGTCAGCTGCAACAAATTAGATATGATCCTGCCATATACTCACAAATCGCTTCAGCTGCGGTTAGGGCATGGAAAACTTTACAGGGGCATGGAGTTTTACAAGGTCAATTATCTAAGGTAATAAATACAAGGAGCTAATGAACCTTACACTGAATTTGTAGATAGGCTTATACAAACAGCTACCAGAATCTTTGGGGATGTAGAACAAGCAATGCCATTAATAAAACAACTAGCCTACGAACAAACAAATAGATGGTGCAGGGAGGCCATTAGACCATGGAAACATGGAGATTTAAACACATATATTAAATTATGCAGAGACATTAATGAACAAGGGAAAATCTTGGAAGCTGCAGTACAACAGGCTCTAGGTGCAAGGCCAAAAACATGCTACAATTGTGGACAAACAGGACATTTTAGAAGGAGTTGCTCCATAGGAGGAGGGTTTAACAAAACTGGATATGATCAAAGGGGTAGAATACCGGGTATTTGCCCATGATGCCACAGAGGGAGACATTGGGCTAATGAATGCCATTCTCAAACCACTATAGAGGGTACTCTGTTATCAAAAAACGGACAAGGACCAGGTGTTTACCCATGATATCATGGAGCAAAACACTGGGCTCCATTGCCAAAAAATGGACAGGGGGGCCCAATGCTCCAGGGACCACGATCACAAATATATGGGGCATTGGAGGAACCCAGCAACACCATCAGGGTAGTTCCCAGGACACATTATCCATTAGATCCCTCATTAGACAAACCAGAGGGAGCGCAGGGTTGGACATCTGCGCCTCCGCCAGAGCAGTACAAACTCCAGAGAGGGGAGTTCAAATCATTCCTACAGGGGTAAAAGGACCTCTTCCCCGAGGAACAGTAGGCTTATTATTAGGACTCAGTTCTTCTACTCTAAAAGGACTTATGATAAGTCCTGGGGTAATTGATCCCGATTATGAATGTGAAATAAAAATTATAGCCAGTTCTCCAAAGGGTATATCAGTAATTTCACCAGGAGATAGAATAGCACAGTTATTAATGATACCCAACATACATGATAAATTTTCCAGTCGTGCTATAGAAAGAGGTTCCAGGGGATTAGGCTCCACAGGTGTAGATTGGGCTATGCATTCTTTAAATTTAGATTCTCGCCCCATGCTAAAACTAAATATTCAAGGACATGAATTTAATGGACTACTGGATACAGGTGCAGATCTTAGCATTATCTCTCGTCAAGAATGGCCAAAACATTGGCTTTTACAACAAGCCACTCAAACGCTTTGAGGCTTAGGAGTGGCAACTAATCCCCATAGAAGTGCAATGGTATTAGATTGGAAGGATCCTGAAGGATGTGAAGGAACTATACAGCTATATGTATTGGATCATCTTCCTATAAATTTATGGGGATGAGATGTCCTAGATCAATTAGGTTTAACATTAACAAATAACATCAATTCAAATGCGCCCACTATTATGGCTAGACAAGGTTTTAGGAAAGGAAAAGGATTAGGAGAAAAAGGACAAAGTATAGTGGCACCAATACAAATAGATCAAGAAATAGATAGACATGAATTGGGTTTTCAGGAGGGGTTACTGAGACAATAAAATTACTTGGAAATCAGAAAGACCAGTATGGGTTCCTCAGTGGCCCCTGACTAAAGAAAAAATACAAGCAGCCCATGACCTGGTCAAACAACAATTAGTGGAGGGACATATACAACCTTCTGTATCTCCCCATAATACTCCCATTTTTGTCATCAAAAAGAAATCTGGTAAGTGGAGATTATTGCAAGATTTAAGAGCCATTAATAATGAGATGGTTATTATGGGACCTGCTCAATCGGGGATTCCTCAATTGTCTGCTTTGCAAAAAACCTGGTATGTTTTAGTTATAGATATTAAAGATTGTTTTTTTCAATTCCAATTCATCCTGAGGATAGTCCACGTTTTGCATTTACTGTCCCTGCATTGAATCATGAAGGTCCTGATCAGAGATATGAATGGAAAGTACTCCCTCAAGGGATGGCTAACAGCCCAACTATGTGTCAAATTTATGTTAACAAAGTAATCCAGCCACTTAGAAATCAAAATCCTGAACTACAAATATTTCACTATATGGATGATGTATTATTAGCACACAAAGATAAAAACACATTGCTAGAATGTTATGCCACACTTACAAACTTATTAAAAAATTATAATCTAGAGATAGCAATAGATAAAGTACAATTAAATTTTCCAATTAATTATTTAGGAGTTCTATTATCCTCAACCATGGTCCGTCCACCAAAAATTCAAATACGAGTAGATCAACTCAAATCACTTAATGACTTTCAAAAGTTATTAGGAGACATAAATTGGATAAGGCCTTATTTAGGTATACCAACAGGAGAGTTGGGACCTTTATTTGATATCCTAAAAGGTCCATCAGATCCAAATTCACCCCGAATGTTAACGCCTGAAGCAAGAAAGGCATTAAAAATCATTGAAACATATATGGAAAATATGCATTTGGATAGAATTGATATAAGTTTGCCTTTATTATTTATTGTACTACCAACAAAAAATATTCCTACAGGAGTATTTTGGCAAGAAGGTCCATTATTATGGATACATTTATCTTATTCTCCTAACACTATTCTTACTAGGTATCCTGAGGCTGTAGGACAATTAATACTCAAAGGAATAAAAGCAGCAAAGGGAGTGTTTGGAATTTCTCCCAATAAAATTATTACTCCATATACTATGAATCAAATTGATGAGTTAGCTAATGAGTTAAATACTTGGGCAATAATCATGTGCAAATCTAATGTTTCATTTGATAACCACTTACCATCTAATCCTTTATTGTCTTTTTGGTCATTGCATCCTGTAATTTTTCCAAAAATGACAAGAAAAACACCTATCATGAATGCTCCAAATATATTCACTGATGGGTCAAATAATGGTACAGCAGCAGTAGTTACCCCTGATCAAACTTTTACATTTTTAGTACCCAAACAATCAGCTCAAAAGGTAGAGCTTAATGCAGTTTTACAAGCTTTTGTGATGTTTAAAGATTCTGTATTTAATTTATTTTCTGATAGTCAGTATGTAGTTAATGCTATAGTATCTCTTGAAGATGCTGGTAGGATTTCCCCTTCTTCTACTGTTTTCTCTTTGCTTTCCACTATACAAAGTCTAATCTGGGACAGAAAAGATCCATTCTTTATAGGACATATCAGGGCACATACAGGATTGCCTGGAGCCCTTAGTTTGGGCAATGATTTAGCAGATAAAACTACACATGACATACATATTTTCTCTACACTAGAAGAAGCTATAAATTTTCATAAAAAGTTCCATGTCAATGCTAATACTTTACAAAAGCGTTTTAAAATAACTAAGGAACAAGCTAGACAAATAATAAAACAATGTCAAAATTGTGTGACCTTTTTACCACAAGTTAATCTTGGAGTCAATCCTAGAGGATTGATACCTAACCATATTTGGCAGATGGACGTCACACACTTGCCAGAATTTGGAAAATTAAAATATTTGCATGTTACAGTTGATACTTCTTCTGGATTTTTGATGGGCTCCCTTCATGCCGGAGAAAAAACTAAAGATGTTATAGCTCATTGCTTACAAAATTTTGCCACTGTGGGTGTTCCAAAACAGTTAAAAACAGATAATGCCCCTGGTTATACTTCTACCTCTTTTAAACAATTTTGCTCAACATTTGGCATTACTCATATAACAGGAATCCCATACAATCCACAGGGACAAGGCATAGTTGAAAGAGCTCATCAAACTATTAAAATGTACTTATTAAAGCAAAAAGAAGGAATTGGGAAGGGGTATATATTCCCCAAAGATAAACTTAAAATAACCCTTTTTACTCTAAACTTTTTAAATTTGGATTCATCAGGACTTAGTGCTGCGGAAAGGCATATGTGTCCAAAAAATGTACATAAGCCCAAGGTACTTTGGAAGGATATTCTAACAGGACAATGGAAAGGTCCTGACCCAGTAATTGTCTGGAGTCGGGGGTCTGTTTGTGTGTTTCCACAGGGAGAACAGCAGCCGATTTGGATTCCAGAGAGATTAACCAAGGTCCTGACCCAGTGATTGTCTGGAGTCGGGAGTCTGTTTATGTGTTTCCACAGGGAGAACAGCAGCCGATTTGGATTCCAGAAAGATTAACTAAAGCGATTTCTACAGACCAAAAAGAAGATGATTTGGCTCAAATCCATAACAACTGATATCCAAAACTCCAGTTTGGCTATTCTTACATCTGCAACAGAACCAGGATGCTTTTTTCAATATCTATTTTATTATTGCCCTTTGCCATATCATGAAGTTCTATTTTGTTTTTTGAGCTCATACAGACCTAGGTTAATGTTTTGCTGATCAGTTCTATTTTTTGACTATAGAGTTTTTAAACATTGCAATGGAGATTTCACCTGTAAAAAGTTATAAGGCCTTTACTATAATGTTATGTGTTGTATGTATTATATTATGTGTGCACACTTGTGTTTTGTGTTATATGTTTGAATGTATGTATGTCCATATATCATATATGATGAGCGCTCATGATAAAATGGATCCAAATATTTTTTTTTAATTCACGTGATTTAAATGGTTTAATTTAATTGGGTAAACAGCTGTTAAAGATTGTTTTAATATGTGAACACAAAAGAAGGTTAACAGATCTGTTTGTTTACTTTCACCTTTCCTTTTCATTATATTTAATAATTCTCTTAAAGATAATGTAAATTGTTAAGAAAATTGTTTTCTTTTAGTGCCTTCTGTAATGTTACATAATTTTTTCTTTAGCCATTATTGCCAGAATTCCTATCTTCATCCCAGTGCTGGTGAAGTCAAAGATAAAACCAATCTACAGCTTCTACAATAGCCATCACTGAACTGCTTGCAGAACTTGCCTGGACACATTGTGAGCTCACCTGTATGCATTGTGAACTATCTGTTGGTGCAGCGACTTGTGGTAGTGTTGGGGTATTTTTGCTGATGATGTCATCGGTGGTACAATTTTTCCAAAAGGAGCCGTCAATTGGCTTGGTGTATCTTCCTCCCTTCTGCTTGTCATGATCGTCCAGCTAAAATTTGGGGGCCAACAGAGGTGAGGCAAAGAACCTCACCCCCCCGCTGGTACAAAGACCTCTCCACAGGTGTGGCTGTATACTGGACCGGTAGTCAGTGACGGGTAAGATCCAATTGCAATGGTACCAACCTAAGGACCATATGTACTATTGGACAACCTAAGGCAGGCACGGTCCCTAAGCCACATGCTTGTTGTTTAAACAGAGAGGGGGAGATGTTGAGAGCCACAGCCGAAGGGGCCCCAGCAAACTTCCAGCTGCCAGCAAACTTCCAGCTGCCGGCTGATGATTGGCTCACAGCGGCCCCAGCAACATCTAGCTGATTGGCTCCTCTGCGGTGATGCTCATTGGGCTGTTTCCCTGCCCTTTCAGACCACGGAGCTGCTCATTGGGGGACTTTTTTGGCTCCGCCCACGTGACCCAGCCAATCGGCCTCAAGAGCAGGAGGATTGTGGGAGGTGGAGAGAAGCTTGTGTGGGAGAGAGAGGCTTGTGGAAAGCCGGTGGTGGCAGTTGAGGCTCTGAGGGTTTTTCCTGAGAGGCTGTTTTGTTTGGCGTGTGTGGTTCTAAAAATAAAGTTAGTTTCTTTTGACAAGTGGCTCCTGATTGTGCCCAGCCAGACTGCGGCATTTGGTGGCTCGCACGGGGAGCGACTGAGGGTAAGTGAACTGCTCGCCCCTGAGGGCAGGGCAAGAGGATGGGTAGCCATTTTAAGATTCTTCTTTTGTTATTTTGTTTCACTTTTGTTTTAAGTTGCCTGTCCCTGGAGATGTGTAAGATGGAAGAAAAACCGCTCACATCTGAGGAACAGATAGGGAGAAAGGACGGATGGACATTTCAGGAGGCTATTATAATGATTTTGTGTTGTTCCAATTTTGTTTCACTCTGTTTCAGTTTTGTTAGGCGTTATCTTGTTGGGTTGTATTATAGTAGAAATACGGGATCAGAAATTAGTAAAAAACAAACTGAAAGAGTGTTAAGTAAATTGTTAGAGGAAGGAGGCATCTCAGTAAAATCAAGAACAATCAGGGCATACGTTGATACAATACAAAAATGTAGCCCATGGCTTTTTAAGGAGGAGTTGTTAAATATATCACAATGGAACCATCATGGTGAAGATTTAAAAAGAATAGAAAAGAAAAGCCCAGGGACTCTGCCAGTTGGCACATTGCCATTGTGGACGTTCATATCTTGTTTGCTTAGTCCAAAGCCTTCAGTTCAGACAATGGTAGAGGAAGAAGAAGACATAATGATTCAAGTAAAAGAGAAGGTCTCTCAAGTTAGTCAGACAGAGGAAAAGATTCAAGTAAAAGAGAAGGCCTCTCAAGCTAGTCAGACAGAGAAAGAAAGTGTAAAACAGAAAAAGCCATCAGGGGGAAAGTTACAACAGGAGACTGCTACTAACACCTTTCTATCACCAGAGGACGTAAGTGTCCAACTAACAAGGCCACCTCCATATGCTGGGAGGTCCCCAACCCCCGCAGTTGATAGTTGGGATCCTGAGACAAGATCTCAAATATTAACATGCCCTGTATTTGAGGCAGGAGGGCAGCGATTTTACCAAGTTTTAAATTTCAAAACAGTGAAGCAGCTAAAAGAGGCTGTAACAACCTATGGTCCTCAAGCACCCTTCACTGTAAGCATGGTCGAATCCATTAACAACTTGAACATGACGCCAGCAGATTGGGCTAATATGTGTAAAGCTGTGCTAAATGGAGGACAATACCTGTTATGGAAGGTTGCCAATGAGGAATTTTGCAAGGAGACGGCTAGGCGAAATGCAGCAGCTGGTTATCCTCAGAGAAATCTAGATATGTTGTTAGGAAAGGGACCTTATGAGGATCAGCAGCAACAAATTGCATATGATCCTGGTGTATACGCACAAATTGCTGCAGATGCAATTAAGGCATGGAAGACTTTACAAGGACATGGAGGTTTACAAGGTCAATTATCTAAGGTAATACAAGGAGCTAATGAACCTTATGCTGAATTTGTAGATAGGCTTATTCAAACAGCTACCAGAGTTTTTGGGAATACAGAACAAGCAATGCCATTACTAAAACACCTGGCTTATGAGCAAGCGAATCGTTGGTGCAGAGATATCATTAGACCATGGAAACATGAAGATTTAAACACATATATTAAATTATGTAGAGACATTAATGAACAAGAGCAAGTCGTGGCAGCTGCAGTAAAACAGGCTTTAGATGCCAGAGACATTAATGAACAAGGGCAAATTGTGGCAGCTGCAGTAAAACAGGCTTTAGATGCCAGGCCAAGAACATGCTACAATTGTGAACAAACAGGACATTTTAAAAGGAATTGCCCCATTGGAGGAGGGTTTAACAAAACTAGGTATCAAAGGAGTAGAATACCAGGTATTTGCCCACGATGCCGTAGAGGGAGACATTGGGCTAATGAATGCCGTTCTCAAACCACCATAGAGGGTACTCCATTATCAAAAAACGAACAAGGACCAGGTGTTTATCCACGATATCGTGGAGAAAGGCATCGGGCTCCATTGCCAAAAAATGGACAGGGGGGCCCAATGCTCCGGGGCCCAAAACCACAAATATACGGAGCACTGGAGGAACCCAGCAACCCCATCAGGGTAGTGCCCAGGACACATTGTCCATCAGATCCCTCATCAGACAAACCAGAGGGAGCGCAGGGTTGGACATCTGCGCCTCCGCCAGAGCAGTACTAACTCCAGAGATGGGAGTTCAAATCATTCCCACAGGGGTGAAAGGACCTCTTCCCAAAGGAACAGTAGGCTTATTATTGGGACGCAGCTCTTCTACTCTAAAAGGACTTATGATAAGTCCTGGGGTAATTGATCCCGATTATGAAGGTGAAATAAAAATTATAGCCAGTTCTCCAAAGGGTATATCAGTAATTTCACCAGGAGATAGAATAGCACAGTTACTAATAATACCCAGCCTACATGATAAATTTTCCAGTCGTACTGTAGAAAGAGGTTCCAAGGGATTAGGCTCCACAGGTGTAGATTGGGCTATGCTTTCTTTAAATTTAGATTCTCGCCCCATGCTAAAACTAAATATTCAAGGACATGAATTTAATGGGCTACTGGATACAGGTGCAGACCTTAGCATCATCTCTCGTCAAGAATGGCCAAAACATTGGCCATTACAACAAGCCACTCAAACGCTTCGAGGCCTAGGAGTGGCGACTAATCCCCATAGAAGTGCAATGGTATTAGATTGGAAGGATCCTGAAGGATGTGAAGGAACTATACAGCCATATGTATTGGATCATCTTCCCGTAAATTTATGGGGACGAGATGTCCTAGATCAATTAGGTTTGACATTAACAAATAACATCAACCAAAATGCACCCACTATTATGACTAGACAAGGTTTTAGGAAAGGAAAAAGATTAGAAAAACAAGAACAAGGTATAGCAGCACCAATACAAATAGATCAAGGAACAGACAGACATGGGTTGGATTTTCAGAAAGGGCCACTGAGACAATAAAAATTACTTGGAAATCAGAAAGACCAGTATGGGTTCCTCAGTGGCCCCTGACTAAAGAAAAGATACAAGCAGCCCATGACCTGGTCAAACAACAATTAGCAGAAGGACATATACAACCTTCTGTATCTCCCCATAATACTCCCATTTTTGTCATCAAAAAGAAATCTGGTAAATGGAGATTATTGCAAGATTTAAGAGCCATTAATAATGAGATGGTTATTATGGGACCTGCTCAATCAGGGATTCCTCAATTGTCTGCTTTGCCAAAAACCTGGTATGTTTTAGTTATAGATATTAAAGATTGTTTTTTTTCAATTCCAATTCATCCTGAGGATAGTCCACGTTTTGCATTTACTATCCCTGCACTGAATCATGAAGGTCCTGATCAGAGATATGAATGGAAAGTACTCCCTCAAGGGATGGCTAACAGCCCAACTATGTGTCAAATTTATGTTAACAAAGTAATCCAGCCACTTAGAAATCAAAATCCTGAACTACAAATATTTCACTATATGGATGATGTATTATTAGCACACAAAGATAAAAACACATTGCTAGAATGTTATGCCACACTTACAAACTTATTAAAAAATTATAATCTAGAGATAGCAATAGATAAAGTACAATTAAATTTTCCAATTAATTATTTAGGAGTTCTATTATCCTCAACCATGGTCCGTCCACCAAAAATTCAAATACGAGTAGATCAACTCAAATCACTTAATGACTTTCAAAAGTTATTAGGAGACATAAATTGGATAAGGCCTTATTTAGGTATACCAACAGGAGAGTTGGGACCTTTATTTGATATCCTAAAAGGTCCATCAGATCCAAATTCACCCCGAATGTTAACGCCTGAAGCAAGAAAGGCATTAAAAATCATTGAAACATATATGGAAAATATGCATTTGGATAGAATTGATATAAGTTTGCCTTTATTATTTATTGTACTACCAACAAAAAATATTCCTACAGGAGTATTTTGGCAAGAAGGTCCATTATTATGGATACATTTATCTTATTCTCCTAACACTATTCTTACTAGGTATCCTGAGGCTGTAGGACAATTAATACTCAAAGGAATAAAAGCAGCAAAGGGAGTGTTTGGAATTTCTCCCAATAAAATTATTACTCCATATACTATGAATCAAATTGATGAGTTAGCTAATGAGTTAAATACTTGGGCAATAATCATGTGCAAATCTAATGTTTCATTTGATAACCACTTACCATCTAATCCTTTATTGTCTTTTTGGTCATTGCATCCTGTAATTTTTCCAAAAATGACAAGAAAAACACCTATCATGAATGCTCCAAATATATTCACTGATGGGTCAAATAATGGTACAGCAGCAGTAGTTACCCCTGATCAAACTTTTACATTTTTAGTACCCAAACAATCAGCTCAAAAGGTAGAGCTTAATGCAGTTTTACAAGCTTTTGTGATGTTTAAAGATTCTGTATTTAATTTATTTTCTGATAGTCAGTATGTAGTTAATGCTATAGTATCTCTTGAAGATGCTGGTAGGATTTCCCCTTCTTCTACTGTTTTCTCTTTGCTTTCCACTATACAAAGTCTAATCTGGGACAGAAAAGATCCATTCTTTATAGGACATATCAGGGCACATACAGGATTGCCTGGAGCCCTTAGTTTGGGCAATGATTTAGCAGATAAAACTACACATGACATACATATTTTTTTCTACGCTAGAAGAAGCTACAAATTTTCATAAATCCTTCCATGTCAATGCAAATACTTTAAAAAAGCATTTTAAAATAACTAAGGAACAAGCTAGACAAATAATAAAACAATGTCAAAATTGTGTGACATTTTTACCACAAGTTAATCTTGGAATCAATCCTAGAGGACTGATACCTAACCATATTTGGCAGATGGATGTCACACCCTTGCCAGAATTTGGAAAATTAAAATATTTGCATGTTACAGTTCATACTTCTTTCGGATTTTTGATTGGCTCCCTTCATACCAGAGAAAAAACTAAAGGTATTATTGCTCATTGCTTACAAAATTTTGCCACTGTGGGTGTTCCAAAACAGTTAAAAACAGATAATGCCCCTGGCTATACTTCTACCTCTTTTAAACAATTTTGCTCATCATTTGGCATTACTCATATAACAGGAATCCCATACAATCCACAGGGACAAGGCATAGTTTAAAGAGTTCATCAAACTATTAAAATGTACTTATTAAAGCAAAAAGAGGGAATTGGGAAGGGGTATATATATCCCCCAAAGATAAACTTAAAATTACCCTTTTTACTCTATAAAGTTTTTTTAAAGAGAGAGAGAGAGAGAGAGAGAGAGAGAGAGAGAGAGACAGAAATTTTTAACATTTATTTTTTAGTTTTTTGGCGGGCACAACATCTTTGTTTGTATGTGGTGCTAAGGATCGAACCCGGGTCGCACGCATGCCAGGAGAGCGTGCTACCGCTTGAGCCACATCCCCAGCCCACTCTATAAACTTTTTAAATTTGGATTCATCAGGGCTTAGTGCTGCGGAAAGGCACATGTGTCCAAAAAATGTACATAAGCCCAAGGTACTTTGGAAGGATATTCTAACAGGACAATGGAAAGGTCCTGACCCAGTGATTGTCTGGAGTCGGGGTCTGTTTGTGTGTTTTCACAGGGAGAACAGCAGGCGATTTGGATTCCAGAGAGACTAACTAAAGCGATTTCTACAGACCAAAAAGAAGATGATTTGGCTCAAATCCATAACGGCTGATATCCAGAACTTCAGTTTAGCTATCCTTACATCTGCGACAGTGGTTCTTCCACACCTGGAGGCTAATGAATAATGAACAACATTAAGGCCTATTTCAAATGTAAAAAAACCTTGGGGTTGTGGGAATACCTTCAGACCCATATGCAAGTTACAGGAAGAAGGATGGGATATCAAAAGAAGAGTCAAACCCAGGTGATAACCAGGATGCTTTTTTCAATATCTATTTTATTATTGCCCTCTCCCACATCATGAAGTTCTATTTTATTTTTTGAGCTCATACAGACCTAGGTTAATGTTTTTCTGATCAGTTCTATTTTTTGTGGAGTTTTTAAACATTGCAATGGAGATTTCACCCGTGAAAAGCTACAAGGCCTTTACTATTATGTTATGTGTTATATGTGCACACTTGTATTTTGTGTTGTATGTCTGTATGTGCGTATGTCCATATATTATATATGAGGAGCGCTCATGAAAAAATGGATCCAAATGTTTTTTTTATTCACGTGATTTAAATGGTTTAATTTAAATTGGGTAAACAGCTGTTGAGGATTGTTTTAAAATGTGAATTAAAAAAAGGAGGTTAACAGATCTGTTTGTTTACTTTCACCTTTCCTTTTCATTATATGTAATTCTATTTAGGATACTAAATTGTTTAGAAAATTGTTTTTTTTTTTTTAGTGCCTGCTGGAATGTTACATAATTTTTTTTTAGACATCATTCCCAGAATTCCTATCTTCATCCCAGTGCCAGTGAAGACAAAGTTAAAACAAAACTACAGCTTCTGCGATAGCTATCACAACAAACTGTATAAACTGATGAATCAATGACAAATGTAACTCAACAAATGATACTCAATCAAGGAGTTGATTTACTTTGGGAGGAAATGGACATATTAATGGATTCCTCTGCTTTGAACTACTTGCAAAACTTGCCTGGACTATGTATCACTTGTATGCATTGTGAACTATCTGTTGTTGCAGTGAATTGTGGTAGTGCCAGGGTTATCTTTGCTGATGATGTCATCGGTGGTACAATTTTTCCAAAAGGGGCCGTCAATTGGCTTGGTGTCATGGCAATTTGTATCCTCCCCTTTCTGCTTGTAGCAGGTTGTTTATGGTGTTTGTGTAAAAACCACTATCCACAAGTATGGCTAAATAATGCTGGGCCGGTAGTCAATGACGGGTAAGATCCAATTGCAGTGGTACCAACCTAAGACAGGAGGCTGACACCTTGAGGTCAGCTCATCTGATGACGGGTAAGAACCATATGTATTATTGGACAACTTAAGACAGGCACGGTCCCTAAGCCACATACTTGTTGTTTAATTAAACAAAAGGGGGGGAGATGTTGAGAGCCACGGCCAGGTCAAGATGGTGCCTGGCATTTTGCCAGAAGGGGCGGCTCCTGCTGCCTCGGGTGCCCGCTACTTTTGAGTTCTCGCAGAGTTCCCGTTGAGTTCTCACGGAGTTCCTGTGGAGTTCGCGTGGGTTTGGGAATAAAGTTCGTTCCTGCTTGAATCTACAAGTGGTTCGTGTCCTCCTGGTTATTTGTGCCCAGCCAGACTGAGGCAACAAATCCTCTGAAAGAGAAACTAGGAAAACTACCTAATTTAAATAGCCTCAAAAACAAAACAAAACAAACAAAAACACTTGGGAATCAACTTAATGAAAGAGGTGAAAGATGTCTACAATGAAAATTACAGAACGCTAAAAAAATTAAAATTTAAAATTAAAGAAGACCTTAGAAGATGGAAAGATCTCCCTTGTTCTTGGATAGGCAAAATTAATATTGTCCAAATGACCATACTACAAAAAGCACTATACAATTTAATGCAATTCTAATCAAAATCCCAATGACATTCCTCATAGAAACAGAAAAAGCAGTTAAATAGCTAAAGCAATCCTTAGCAAGAAGAGTGAAGTAGATGGCATCACTCTACCAGACATTAAACTATACTTCAGAGCAATAGAAACAAAAATAGCACTGTATTGGCACCAAAATAGACTTGTTGACCAATGGTACAGAGTAGAGGACACGGAGACAAACCCACACAAATACAGTTATCTCATATTAGACAAAGGTGCCAAAAACATGTATTGGAGAAAAGATAGTGTCTTCAACAAATGGTGCTGAGAAAACTGGAAATGTGCAACAAAATGAAATTAAGCCCCTATCTCTCACCATGCACAAAACTCAACTCAAAGTGGATCAAGTACCTAGGAATTAAACCCTGCACCTAACAGAGGAAAAAGTAGGCTGAAATCTTCATCATGTCAGATTAGGCCCCAACTTCCTTAACAAGACTCTGATACCGTAAGAAATAAAATCAAGAATCAATAAATGGGATGTTTTCAAACTAAAAAGCTTCTTCTCAGCAAAAGAAACAATCAGTGAGGTGAATAGATAGCCTACAGAATAGGAGCAAATTTTTACCATAAGCACATCAGATACAGCACTAATCTCTAGAATATATAAAGAATACAAAAATCTTAAACCAAAAAACAGACAACTGAATCAATAAATGGGCCAAGGAACTAAACAGATACTTCTCAGAAGATCATAAACAACCATCATATATATATATATATGAAAAAATGTTCAACATCTCTAGAAATTAGAGAAACGCAAATCAAAACTACTCTAAGATTTCATCTCACTCCAGTCAAAATGGCAGCTATTAAGAATATAAACAACAATAAGTGTTGGCGAGGATGTGGGAAGAAAGGCACATTCATACATTGTATGTGGGACTGCAAATTGATGCAGCCAATCTGGAAAGCAGTATGGAGATTCCTTGGAAAACTTGGAATGGAACCACCATTTTACTCATCTATCCACTCTTTGGTTTATACCCAAAGGACTTAAAAACAGCATGCTAACAGTGACACAGCCATATCAATGTTTATAGCAGCACAATTGATAATAGCTAAATTGTGGAACAAACCCAGATGCCCTTCAGTAGATGAATGGATAGAAAAACATTGGTATATATACACAATGGAACATTACTCAGCATTAAAAGAGAATAAAATCATGGCATTTGCAGGTGAATGGATGGAGCTGGAGAATATAATGCTAATCCCAAAAAAACAAATGCTGAATATTTTCTTTGATATGAGAATTCTGATCCATAATGGGGATGGGTGGGGAGCAGAGCATGGGAGAAATGGAGGAACTTTAAATAGGGCAAAGGGGAGAGAGGGTAAGGGAGGGGGCAGGAGGGGTAGGAAAGATGGTGGAATGAGATGAGATGGACATCATTACCCCAAATAACATGTATGAGGGCACAAATGGTGTGACTCTACTTTGTGTACAATGAGACATGAAAATTTGTGCTCTATATGGGTACTATGAATTAAAATGCATTGTGCTGTCATATATAACTAACTAGAGTAAATAAATAACTTTTAAAAAATAGTGTAATAATAAGATGCCTTTGCATGGGCATGTGCACACATGAACACATGCCTGTGATAACACATACATAGTTCCTCCATGTCTGTCCATCTATTCTTTTCTTTCTTTCTTTTTTGGCTTGGGGTGCTGTATTTTATTATTTTTAATTTTTTTTCTTTTTATTGGTGCATTTTAATTGTACATAACAGTGGAATTTGTTGGTACATATTGGCATATTCACTTATATAATTACACTTGTGAATTATACTAATATTAATATATATCACTATAGTATGCTGACTTTAATTCTTTAGGATAAATGCCAAGGAATGGTCCTTTGGTGGTTCCATTTCTTAGTCTTTTGAGGAACCTCCACTTTCATTTTCATAATGGTTGTACTAATTTACAATCCCACCAAGAGCATTAAAGTGTTCCTTTCCCCACATCCTTTCCAGCATTTATATAACAGTATAATTTGGCCCCAGAATTTCCCTTTTCCCTTTCCTCCTCCCTACCCCTAGTTCCCATCCTCTTCTCTACTGGTCTTTCTTATATTTCTATAAGACCCCCTACTTTTCCCCCCTTTTTTTTTTGTCTCTAGCTTCCACATATGGGAGAAAACATATGACCCTTACTTCTTGAGTTTGGTTTATTTCATTTAGCATGATGTTCTCTGATTCCATACATTTACCCACAAATGACATAATTTTATTATTCTTTATGACCAAATAAAACTTAATAGTATATATGCCACATTTTCTTTATCTATTCACCCATTGATAGATACCTAGCCTGGATCCATAATTCGGCTACTGTGAATTGTACTGATATATATTTAGGGATATATATTTCCCTATTGTATACTGGGTTTAATTCTTTAGGTTAAATGCCAAAGAATGGGTCCTATGGTGGTTCTATTTCTTAGTCTTTGAGGAACCTACACTTTCATTTTCATAGTGGTTGTACTAATTTACAAGCCCACCAACAGCGTAAAAGGATTCCTTTCCCCACATCCTCTCCAACATTTATTATTATTTGTATTCTTGATGGCTGCCAGTCTAACTAGAGTGAGATAAAATCTCAGTGTAGTTTTGATTTGAATTTCCCTAATTGCTAATGATGTTGAATATTTTTTTCATATATTTTTTGGCCCTTTGTACTTCTTTTGAGAAGAGTTTTATAGTTCACTTGTCCATTTATTGATTGCGTTATTTGTGGGGTTTTTTGGAGGGGGGTTGGTGATAAGTTTTTTAAATTCTTTATATATAACAAAAATATAAAGATTTCCTCCCATTCTGTAGGTACTCACTTCATGCTTTTAATAGTTTCCTTTGCTGTACAGAAGCTTTATAAGTCAATGCCATCCCACTTATTAATTATTGGTATCATTTCCTGAGCTTTAAGAGTTGTATTAAAGAAGTCATTGCCTCTCTCTATATGTTGGAGTATTGACCCTACAAATTTCTAGTCTAATTCCTAGGTCTTTGATCTATTTAAAGTTGAATTGTACGCAGAGTGAGACACAGGGATCTAGTTTCATTCTTCTACATGTGAATATCCAGTTTTCCTAACACCACTTGTAAAAAGGCTGTCATGGGCTGGGGTTGTGGCTCAGTGGTAGAGCGTTTGCCTCACATGTGTGAAGCCTTGGGTTTGATCCTCAGCACCACATAAAAATAAATAAAATAAAGGCATATATAATATACATATATTACACACACACACACACATATATATTAAAAAACATGACTAACATATTTTTTAAAAAGGCTGTCATTTTGCCAATGTATGTTTTGGTACCTTTGTCAAGGGTTAGATGATTTTATATTGTGAGTTTGTCTCTGTATCTTCTATTCTGTACCCTTCTTGGTCTATGTGTCTTTTTTTTTTTTTAATGCCAGTACCATGCAGGGTTGTTTTTTGTTTGTTTGTTTGTTTGTTTTAGTTGTCAATGGACTTTTATTTTATTTATCTATAAGTGGTGCTGAGAATTGAATCCAGTGCCTCACACATGCTGGGCAAGTGCTCTACCACTGAACCACAGTCCCAGTCCCTCATGCAGTTTTTATTTCTACAGCTCTATAGTATAATTTAAAGTCAGGTATTGTGAGGCTCCTGTCATTGCTTTTTTGGCTTAGAATTGCTTTGGCTTTTCTAGGTCTTTTATTCTTTTTTTTTTTTTTTAACCTTTTGGTTCCAGAGATAGAACTCAGGGGCACTCTACCACTGAGCCACATTCCCAGCCCTATTTTGTATTTTGTTTAGAGACAGGGTCTCAATGAATTGCTTAGCACTTTGCTGTTGCTGAAGCTGGCTTCGCTGAACTTGCGATCCTCCTGCGATCCTCTCATCCTGCTTCAGCCTCCCAAACTGCTGGGATTACAGGCAGGCACCAGTGTGCTGGCTGGCTCTTTTATTCTTTCAAATAGATTTTAAGGTTAGTTTTTTCTAGTTCTGTAAAGAACATCATTGGTATTTTCTTGGGGACTGCATTAAATCTGTAGATCATTTTTGGTACTATGGCCATTTTAGCAATATTACTTTTGTCTATCCATGAACATGGGAGGTCTTTCCATCTGTTAGTGTCTTCTTCAATTTCTTTCTTCAGTGTTCTATAATTTTCATTGTAGAGGTTTTTCAACTCATTGATTTGATTTATTCCTAAGTGGCTTTTTTTTAAGTTATTGTGAATAGAATTATTTTCCTGATTTCTTTTTCAACAAATTCATTATTAGTGTATGAAAAAGCTATTGATTTTTGTATTTTGATTTTGTATACTGTCCTACATGCCTCTTAAGTGAGGGGGAAAAAGAAAAGTGTCACTTTAAAACCTGATCCCAAAGACCCTGGATTCTGAACTGAAAACAAGGTAGTTAAGCCACTCCATTTCCTTTTTTGATAGAAAAGGGAGAATCATATATTTCTTCTTTTTTTGTCTTAGTTGTAAATTTTCTGAATCCAAATATTTTATATTAAGTGTTTAAGTTCAAAGTTAATAAATTATATAATATAATAAATTGAGGAAAGTTAACATTTCTTACTGGAAATTTCTTCAGTGCTAACAAGTGAAATTTAAAAAGAAAATCTATTGGTAAAAATTAAGCTTTTAAAAGTGAATTTTAATTTTTTAAATGTGAGTTATAGTTTACATCTTCAGTGAAAGTGCAAATCTACAAAATGTATTGACAATATGAACATAGTTTATTTTATTCCTTGAAAAGATTCTTTTTTTCTTCCCTAAAGTTACTAAAATACATTTGTGACTACATTTAAAAAAATAAACATGGGATTACAGCTGAAATGTAGCATAATTCATGTACCTGCTCTCTTATTAATTCTTCTGAATCACAGGTGAAATTATAAATTATGAACCTATGGAAGGCATTTTCCTTAATCATAGTGAATGGTTTTAAACATAATTCTTAATTATAATATTGACTTATTGCATTTTATTATTATTTTTAAAATGTCTTGATTGATTTGGGGACTATAGCTTAAGTGTGTATGCACGTATGCTTGTGTGTGTGTGCATATTTAAAGATCTTTTTATTTTTATTTTTTTAACTTCTGAATTTTGAACCCAGGGCCTCACTGTGCTAAGCAAGTGCTCTGCTATTGAGCTACTACAGCCCTAGCCCTATTTAAAAACTTCTTAAAGGGGAAAAAATAGAGTACAATACCAAACTGTCATTTATAAAAGAGAAAAATAGGCTGGGGATGGCAGAGTCACATGCTAATTCAGTTCCTGGTTTCAATCTCCAACACACACACACACACACACAAAAAAAAAAAAGATAAAAATGACACTATATACATATGTGTAAATAAAAACTTAAATTAAAGGGCTAGTTAGACCAAATCTCTTATAAAATTCTTTAGAAATAGTAAGGCAGCCTTTCCTGAGCTAAAAGAAAGGTCCTATTGGGCCTTTCTTTTCAGGTAACTTATATTGCCTGATGATAACAGCTTGGGAAGACTGGAGTAGATAGTAAGAGTATTGGCTCCAAAGATGTGCAACCCTGCATAAGACTTGTCACACAAGGACTTTGGACTTGGCTGTGGGAATTGCTTTGACCAAAGTACAGTAATATGATGACGGAGGGACAGGCTTGGTATATCCTTGTGCAGTGGAACTTGCCCTCTTGGAGTGCCACTGCCCTCCTCACTTGGAGAAGCCTGATGTGGCATCTTGGAGGTGGAGGGACCAAAGGGAGAGAGAAGCTCAGGGGTCCATCTAAGCCTGACAAGGCAGCCCATGTGGGGTGTCTAAGGAGACCAGCAGAAGAGCTATGTGGCAAAATTGTAGAATCATAAAGTATAAATTGTTATTTAAGTTTTGAGGTGGTTCCATACCAAGGCC
The DNA here is from genome assembly GCF_001458135.2 of Marmota marmota marmota. Classification (NCBI taxonomy): domain Eukaryota; kingdom Metazoa; phylum Chordata; class Mammalia; order Rodentia; family Sciuridae; genus Marmota; species Marmota marmota. Next base: position 4,501,888 of record NW_026000082.1, on the reverse strand, counting down.
TACACAAACCTAAGATATTTGCTAGGAAGAAGGAAAACTACATCATATTGGTCGCAAAAGCTCCACATTAGAGCTCACCATATACTTATAACAGTGATTCACTTTGTGCTTTGAATATAGCCCTTGCTGCTCTGCCACTGCAACTTATCGTTTAAATGATATGTTTCTTTCTCTTCCTCTCTCCCTTCTCCTCCCTAATCTCAGGGGAAATGAGATTACTTTTCTCCCCATTTTAAATAGATTTATCTGTCCTTAAGTACACACCCACCACAGGAATGAAGTAATCAATGAAGAATTTGGGGTAGTACCCAAAGATCTCAGAAATAACCAAACTCCCTAATTAACAAGTGAATTACAACTCCGACAGAGAACACAGGGTATACAACCTTTGAATCACCTCTTCAAAAGCCCCCTGTTCCTGCTGATGGGCAGAGTCACAGCCTTTGGGCCTGGAATCACCTGTGTTTCTCCTTTGCTAGAAAAGCAATAAGTCTTCATATTGGTTGGCATTAGGGACAAGGACAAAGCTTTTGGCAACAATATGGGATATTCAAGTTGATGGGAAAGTACTTTTAAGGATGGACCTGAAATTTGAAATTTGCCAGAAGGAAAGATGCTTTCACAATGTTGACAGAACCCAGAAATTAGTTTACAAGAAGTTCCCACAAGTTAAATTGTGACTTTTTTTTTTTTTTTGCTTCAAAAAGGAAATAAAGGATTATACTTAATTAAAACAAGTTAAGGTTGTAAAAAGCCAAGAGATTGCTACTCAAAAGAAAATAAGAACTTTGTTCCTTATCAAATACCTAGTATTTATGAAAGTAAATTTTATTCAGAGAAGAAAAACAATACTGTTGTCAGTTTAATTGTAGATCTCTTTCAGGAAGGGTTAAACATACAAAGGATGAGAGAAATTTAATGGCATAAGAAAGGCAAAACTCTCTTCCTATGAACTATAAATAGGCCCAGGAGACTTCCTGCTACCCCCTCACCGGACATTCATCCCACTAAATTGTTAACAAACATTAAGAAGTGGGGCAAGGAATTCCTTTCATAACCTTGAGAGGTCCTCCTACCTGACCCTGGGGCTTGAGACTAAAAATTTAAAATTTGAGACTAAGAATTTAAAATCCTGATACCAGGTAGATTGTTTTACCTTTCAAATAGACTTTGATTTGTGAAAGTATGTTTTTTGTTTAGTTAACTGGACAGTGGCTTAGCCTGCTGTTTTGAAGTTGTTTGTCTTTATTTAAAATGCTGGAGGGTCAAAGGCTCTAATAACAAATCTTCCCTTAATTTACACCTAGAAGGTCAGAAGGGTCACCCAATTCAAAATAATCCTATTCCTACTAAGCCTATTTGCTCTGACATTTCCCAGGAAATGAAATAAGAAAACACAGAGGGGATTCCCTCCTTTTTTCAAAGTCATATATGAACATGATTTAAAGGGTTATGGGGTTCCAACAAGGATTCCCATTCTCCAAAGCATCCATTTTCAATTTTTGACTGATTCTTTGGTATTTACTTCCACATATCTAAATAATGTATTTGTATTTCTGCTTCCTGATTTTTCAGTCATTATCTGTTGACTTCCCAATATGGAAGATGTGCACCTTGATCACAACATATACTTTCTCTTCTTTAAATCTTCCAATACAGTTATACTAAAATTTGCCCATTCTGCCACTCAGGAGGAAGTCATTGATGTAATAGATCAATATGATGCACTATAGGATATCCAGTAGGCAGGTCTCTTCAGGCTATTTAGGACTGAAGGTGGGAGTTTGGTTAACATTGCCCTGGGACCGGATTGTCAATGTGTCCTTCCGTTTGTTTCCTGGGAATTCCAACTGATTCTGATCCTTTCTTATGATTGGGATAGAAAAGAATGTATTCACCAAAATCAATGATGCTTTACCAAATATCTGAGGCTGTATTAATCTACTCTGCTAAATGCACCACATCTGGCCAGGCAGCTGCAATCAGGCCCACTAATAGGTTGAACTTGCAGTGATCTACGGTCATCCTTCAGGGTCCATCTATTTTTTGCAGGGCCAGATGGTGAGTTAAATGGGGCTATGATGGGAATCAGCAGCTGTTCCCTTTAATTCATAAGGGTGACACTAATTCCTGTCCTTCCCTCCTGAGATATCATTTGATTTTCTTGGTGTAATGGAGTGAGTGTTTGTGCTCCTCCTGAATTCATATGCAGAAGCCCTAGCACTGAGTGCGATGATATTTGGAGGTGGAGTCTCTGGGAGATAATCAGGTTTCTGTGATACCTTAGTCCATTTGGGCTGCTATAACAGAATATCATAGACTGGGTGGCTTCTGTTGTCTGTAACAGAAATTGGTTTCTAATGTTTCTTGAGGCTGGGAAGTTCAAGATCAAGGCATCATCAGATTCTATATCTGATGAGGGCCAGCTTCCTCTAAGATGGCTACCTTCTTGTTGCAAAGGCCTTCTCTGATGTTATCTTTTATAATGGCAACTAAAGCCATTCCTAATCACATACCAAGGATTCTACCCCCAAATATTATCACATTGGGGACTGGGGTTCAGTGAATTTGGGGTAATAAAAACAGTAGAGCAAGTGAGTTCATGAGGAATGGGAATTCCATTCCCATAATCCAATTTGTATTGTTATAAGAAGAGGAAGAGAGACCTGAGTTCTCTCTATACGCACATGCACTGAGAAAAGACCCTGTGAGAACACAGTGAAAAGGTGGCCGTCTGCAAGCTAGAAAGAGACCTCACCAGAAACGGAATCTGTGAATATCTTGATCTTGGATTCCTTGGCTTCCAGAACTAAAAAATAAGTGTCTGTTAATTAAGCCATCCAGTCTATGGTATTTTGTAATAGCAAAGTGAGCTAAGACATTGTACCATGTTTGGCTGGGGAGGGGAGGCAGTTTCATAGGCTTCTACTTGGCCTTCCCCATCATAATACCTTTGTATTCCATAGGCAAGGTTCTAATGGGTTTACATCAATTGTCAAATAGGTCAACCCCATTATACATTTGGAGAGTGGGAAAATGACCACTGAATGGGGCCCAGAACCAGGAGACTTACTGAACTAGACCTTACCATGACTCCATTTATTAACTGGTCCATGTATATTCCCATTTTAACAGCGGGCCATGATGATGCTTCAGGTCTTTGGATATTCATGTCAATTCAGACCCTGTGGCTCCCAGTTCTTACAAATGTCTGGATATGCCAATTTCCCCAGGGTAAAATTATCCAAGTAAATAACCAAAGATGCCTTTTGGAAAGGACGAGGAAAATCATTACTATTCACACTTATTGAGGTGGGGCAGGAAATCTTTCTCCTGGGGACCTCTTCAGCCTGTGGGTTCCAGGTCTACAAACTGACTCAGGTCTGGAAACTAAGGAATCATGACTTTATTGGGTGATAGATAGTCTTTAGACATCCTGGTCATATATTCTCAATTTTTTTCCTACTTGCACAATTATGATTTTGTTGGTTGCCTATTTTGCCCCTAAGAATACCATATTCTAGCAGCTACTTTGTAACTCCCTGTGGGTCAGAACCCCTTAATAGGTCATTATAATTGTGACCCCCTGGCTTCGGGTAATTAAGTACTACCTCTTGACTATCTGTTGTTTTGGGCTCCTATTATTCTCATTGTTATTAGCTAGTCTAGGTTGGCCAGGCCTGTTACCATCAGCCATGATTTAACTTATTAGCTGTGCTCATGTCCTTTGTATCAGTGCATTCCTTATGGCCTTGGTAAATGATGTGTCTCTGTTCCTTCCCTCAGAAAATAAAGTTATCATACCTTTCTGGGGGCACATAATATATCCATTCAAGCACACCAACTTCCTTGAACTTTCAATCTCCTCTTGTCCCATTTGCCTGCCATAGCACTTCTGTTATTTCAGTTTCATTCAGTGTGATTCATTGCTTTTTCCATGAGTCTAGGAGCCATTGTAGTAGTGAGCTCACACCAGTTCTTAGAGGTCCTTGCCAAGATGTTAAATCTTTTTTTGTTAAAAAAAAATATTGTTTTAGTTGTCAATGGATCTTCATTTTATTTATTTATATGTGGTGCTGAGAATTGAACCCAGTGCCTCACACATGCTAGGCAGGTTGCCTATTTTGCCCCTAAGGATACCATAAGCTGTACCACTGAGCCACAACCCCAGCACCCCACCTGCCCTCTACCATTAAGTCTTATATTTTATGAGAATGTTCCCAATACAACAGAATTTTCCCTGTCCAATTTTATGTTCTTGTTTTAGTGATCAAGCATCTTCTGAATCCAGGCATATATACACTCCTTGAGCTCCTGTTGTTACATGCTAGCTAGGTCTTGCATATTCTTTGGGGAATTTATCATCAAGACAGCATCTTCCCAACTAGATTGTGCTTTACCTCTAATTATAGGGACTACTGGGCAGAAGGCTAGGTGGGATGTGGAAGTGGCGTTGCTGGAGTAGGGTAGAACATGTTCTGCTTCCAAGTAGAAGCCTTTGCAATATCTCCCAGTATGACAAAATGATAGCTCCTAGTAGGTAGGGGTGAGGCACACTGCAGGCACCAGAGGAGCCTGGGGTTTCAAATATTTTAGGAGCACCACCCATATGGCCTCTCAATCTGTCAGGATGCTAAGTTTTCTCAACCATGACCCTGACTCATTGGCATAACAGACTACTATTTTAGCCTTGACCACTAAAATTCTGGTCTGGTGTTCAACTTTCTTCCCTGCAGTTGAGAGCTTCTTTGTGTACAAAAAGGAGATATTCTGGCTTTCACATCTGAGTTTCAGTTGCTTATTAGCAACCCTTAGGTGTTCATTACTGACCGTAGTTTAGTAATAGCTATCCAACTAATCATCCTTACAATCCCTACTTCTACCATATGTCTTAATTGCCTTGATACATTATGCCTGCTAGTATATTCTCTTTCACCTGCTACATTATCCTAATTGGACCATCACCTTGTGCCAGGGGCTGGCTATACTTCATCTACTACTGGGAAGTAGTCCAAAATTTGGGGATTCAGTTCCCAAATCCTTTTTATTGCCTGTTATTCCAACCAATCCTGGTATAAACTCTTGCAGGTAGGCTTCCTTGGAAGCAGACACCAGACAGAGCCTGGTGTACAAGATGTGAAAGGGAGAATAAACAGAATGAGGAAGATGAAATCAAATTCCAATAGAGCCAACAAAGTTTTGTCCAACCTGGCAAAAAGCTCTGGAGGGAATACTGCTCCCTAGGGGTGTCCAGTGGTGGGTCATAATGGCTAATCCTTTATAACCCAGCCCTGCTCTCTCATTCACAGCCAACTTTCCTAGAAAGGGGATAACTTTAGGAAAGGGTGCTGTCTGCAGCTGAAGTTGACCCTGATGAAGTTTATAACTGGAAGTATTCTATGTAGCTTGGAGAAAGTTCTTCCTTGAAGAGGGATTTGGGGCAGCACATCTTCATATAACCACAAGTGGCAAATTGATATCCAGTGCATTCTCTGTGTGAGGAACCAAAGATGTACTTACTCCATTTTTCACCTTCTGGGGAAATTTTCATCAGCAGAGGAATTGTTTTTTATTTATTTATTTTTTTAATCTGGTAAGGAAAAGCATAGCAGAGAATGCTATCTGTCCTCTAATATCCGTTCTATTCTTCTTTAATATTATAACTCATTTTTTTGTTGTTGTTCTTTTTTGTTACTGGGAATTGAACTCAAGGCCTCACTCATGCTAAGAAAAGCACTCAACCACTGAGCTGCGCCTCCAGCCCTTTTAAATTTTTGAGACAGGATCTCAGTAAGTTGCCCAGGCTGGCCTCAAACTTGTGATCTTCCTGCCTCAGCCTCCTAACTGAGATTATAAGTGAACACCTTTGTGCTTGGCTTGATCTTTACTTGGTATGTAGCCATGCAAAGTAAAATTTTCAACTGAACCTTGATTGATATTGTAAATTGTACAAGGAAGGGTAGTGGTTTCAAAGGGATCTCAAAGAAAGAGGAAACTACAACTGGTTATTCATCTGGATAGTCTGAAAATAGCAATAATTGCTGGTACTAGAAAACAAGGCACTGCCAGTCTATGATACACAATAGTAACTGAGAGATCTATAATTATATTTTCTATCTTTGTCTTTTTGAATTACCTGTTGGCTCAATTTGGATCCTGATCTTTTTGGATGTCTGTTTTATGTAAAATAAGCATCTTGCTCTTAATACATCTAAGTACAATGGCCACTTCCACTTCGGAGTTTACTCAGATCCAAACATTTTAGCAAAGACCAAGCACTCTCTAGCTTAGTTGCTGGGGTTAAAAATAGTCATCGAAAGTACAGTCTAACCACCACAGGTAGCCACTTTACAAATTCTGCCACTCCTCTGCTCAGAACCATCTACTGATTCATCTCCTTAGCCTGCTTATAGCCCTGCCTAGGACACTAATCGCCATCTCCCAAGATCTTCTCACCCAGGCTACACCCTAAGCTTCCCGGTCTCCCTATTTCCCAAAATACCAAGCACATCACGCTTCAAGGAACTTGTGGTTTCCTCAGATTTCCAAGTTTCACTTCTCTTTCATTCAACACTCTGCTGCATTTCAACTCAGAGGTCTTTCCTAGTTTTCACATCTAACGCACTATTATTTTTATCTTTCCCTTTTGTTATTTCATATCCTTTTAGTTAACGTCTGTCTTCTCCCTAAAGCTCTTTTACAGCAGGGAATGTATTTCATTCACGTAGTGTGCCTAGCACCTTGAAATTATGCCTGGCACAAATAGTAGGCGCCTAAAAAACACTTAGTGGATTTGGACTGAATCGATTAACCACAACCACTTGCGTTGTGAGGTTACCTCACCAAGGAAGCTTGCAAACAAAGGGAAGCAAAAACCTGATAAGGCATGCTTTTCAGCTTTTGAGTCTTTAGTACCAGCTCGCGGCAGAACCCTTGGAAGTTTCCGCAGCGGGATCTGGGACTAAAATACTGTCCAGTGCGGCAGCAAAGGAAAGGGCAAAAAGAAAACAAGACGCGAAGGGGCTTGAGGAAGGAGCTTCAGCTCTACAGTATTCGACTGAGAATCTGTTGTTATTCATGGCAGAGCCTGTCTTTATTGAAGGGCTCTCGGGCTGCCATTCCGAACAGAAAGGCCAGGCGCAGAGGAGCAAGCAACCGGTCAGCCATTTTCCGAAATCCATCTCCCTGGTAACCCCGCCCGAGTGCATAAGCAAGAAAGGGAGGCGGGGCCTGCCGTGAGGGCCTCACTCCGGAAGCCGCACCCGCGGTGGCGTCCCACCGTCCAGGCTTAACAAAACGCACAGCAAGATTTTAACAGTCAGCAGCGAAAGCGCGCACTCGAGCGCCAATGAGAGCGGAAGGAGAGGAACGGCTCTGGAGGAACACTATGTATGCCCAACAATGATTGGCTGGAGCCCTCCTTTCTTCTTTTTTGGTATTGGCCGGGCTTCCTTCTCCACCCATCCAATTGGCTTTTATCTAGGTACTTCTGATTGGCTTCTCCTGGCGGTGGTGGTGGTGGGGGGGACAAGGTTTTGGGATTGTTCATCATGGATTGGCGCATTTGAGCGCCGGGGGTGAGGAGGGGGGGGCTCCTTCTAGAGGAAAGGGCCCATCCCATCTTGTCTCTGTCCCGTCTCCCGACCCGTACGCTTTCCCATCCACTCGCGCGCACGAATGGTTAAAAGAAAAAAAAAAAAAAAAAAAAAACNGGCGGGCGCAGCTGGCGCCGCTCCGGGGATGTAGTGGGTGGTGCGCTAGGCAGGAGTGAGCGGCGGCGGCCCGCGTTCCCGCTCTGAGCTGATGGTCACTCCCCCGCGGGAGGGCGATCCGATCAGGTTTTCCTTGGGTCGGGGACCCGGCGTCTCAGGCAAGAACTCACCTGTGGTACCCACACTCATCTCGGCTGGACTCAGCGGCGTCACCGCCGCGGACCTCGCTTAGGGCCATGGCCGGGTAAGAGGGCCTGGGGCAGAGGGGCGCGGAGGCAAGTTCGCGGGCGCCGGAGAGGTGCTGCCGGGAAGACGCGGGGCCGTTTTGGTTTTGTGCTTTGGCCCAGCTGCGGGGCGAGCCTTCTTTGCCCCGGGGGGCGCCCCCTTTTGCAGCCGCAGGGGACTCGGGGAGGCAGGTGCGGGCTGGGAGTATATAGGCCAACTCCGCGGGCAGTGAGGCCAGGAGCGGCGGGGCGGGCTGGAGAGCCCCCGGCCAGTCTCCCACTGTGCCGGTGAGGTGTCTGGGGGACACGAAGACTGCCTGGGCTCTGCAGGCTTTGAAGTTTCCTTTCTGTTCTGTAGAGAGGTGCAGGTTAGGGAGGAGAAATGTTTGCATTCATGTTGTCTTGTGTCGGTAATTGCGAAATTTTACCGCGCATTTTCTTAACTTACAGTTTTCTCAGAAGTCTGTAGAACGCCACGTGTCTTAAAGCTTTGGCAAAGATGTTCTTAGTTACTTTACGTTTTTTTTCTTGAAAAATAGGAGTCGTGTCATTATTCAAAACTAATAGGACTGAGATTCACGCTGTCATTGGGTCAAGAATGTTTAATGTTGGATTCCTTGTTTTCTGTGAAGTTTGTGTTACAGGAGAAACGTTTCTTGAGTAACAGACCTCCACTTATAAGGAAATGAGAGTATAAAATATGGCATGTAGTAAAATGCTGTATAATTGGTAATGTTAAATGTTTGATCATTGCTTTGGGGGTCCAGGAGGATTTGAATTGAGATTACTATCCGCTGTTTCAGTTGTTGGATCATTTTTTCTTCTCTAAGTCTGGTTTCTCTTGTCACTTAGGGAATTCACTTTCTGTCATTTATTGGAATTGTCGGGGAAAAACCTTTTACGAGGAGAATACTTAGAGTACTAAAATTTTTAGTGCAGACTGGCTTTTCATTCATCAGAAACATAAAATGGTCAGGAGAGTAAATAGAATTGGAGACAGGATGGGGAAATTGGCCAACTTTCCAGTTCTTCCTCAGTTGGGTCTCAAAATTGGTTTCACTGCCAAGTTGAGTAAGTTTCTAGATTAGAGTCAATTGAGTGAAATGTTTAAGGATGGAATTTGAGTGAATTTTGCATAGTTAATTTTACTATTGTTTCTACATTTGAAATTGGTTGCTGAGGTTTTGGGGTCTTAAGTAATTGTAATATTCTATAGTCAAGTAATTTCCCCTAGATGTCCTAATGGAAAATATGACTGATGTATAAAATAGCTGCCACAAATATTGCCATATTTTTTCATCATAAAGTTTTACTTTAAAATGGTAGAAAGCTTGCAAAAAGCAAATTACCATCTTCTTGCCTACTCAAAGCAGTTTTTAAAACAGTTTTTTAGAAGTTTGGAAAACAAATAGGATATTGTGGTTTTTAGGTATAATTGAACACCATATGCCTTTCTTTATGAGTTTTGAGACTTTATTTTACATAGGGAGGACTCTGTCTGCTACTGTGATTTTTCCTGTCCTCCTCGCTTCTTACTTCAGTTAGAGATGGCAGTTGCTAAGTCAACATTTGAATTAATAAGTTATGATGAAAATTCGAGTTTTTACTCCTTAATACTACTACTTTACTGTAGGTCTAATAAATGGAAAATTTTGTAGTTTGGCCCTCAATCTATGGCAGGCTAATAAAGGTTTAGCATCACATTTTTTAAAAACAAAGTTAAGGACAATGTGGCATACTCCTTCATTTAAGCAATAAATATTGCATTCGGTTATCAAATAATTTCCTAATTATTTGAAAGTTCTAATTTGTTACCATTTCCTTGGTAAATATGTTGTCACAATTGATGATTCGGTTGCCTACACTAATAATGGAGAACTAATGAAACCTTTTCTTTGTGATTAACAGATATAATTGGTGATTACAACTGCCCTCTATAAATTAATTCTTGTCAACTCCTTGGGATTTGAAAAGAAAATGCCTGGTGTCATACCCAGTGAAAGTAATGGGCTTTCAAGAGGTAGTCCATCCAAGAAAAACAGACTTTCTTTGAAATTTTTTCAGAAAAAGGAAACTAAGAGAGCCTTAGATTTCACAGATTCTCAAGAAAATGAAGAAAAAGCTTCTGAATATAGAGGATCAGAAATGTATGTGCCTTATAAATATTATTTCTGTATTTTTAAAATTCTGAATCAGTGTAGAAAGAAGCATTGAGCTTGGGTTAATACCTCCAGAGTGATCTGATAGTAATAGTAGCTTTGCTCTGTTCCTACTACATGCTGCTAGACTTTGTCGGAACAGAGCAAAGCTGGTGGTTCCCCACAGGGATCACACCACAGTACAAATTTATTAACATTGTCTTGAGCCATTTAGGATAATTTGGAGAAATGTTAATTGACTAAATTCTCTATTTTAGAGTTTACACTTGATTATTTTTTGTTGTAAGGATTAAAAAGGGTGTTTTTGTTTTTGTGGTGTTCAAAAGACAACAGTTGTCTGTTATTTAAACTCTAGTCATGTAGGTGTGCAGTCATAACTAATCATACCTGCTGGAGGCATACAGCTGTAATTGATATTTAAAATGTACTTAAAAATAAATGTTTTTATGGAAATTCTTTAGTGACTGGCAAGAAATCAGAACAAAATGGAATACTTTATTCCATATTGCTCTATTCTAGCTCCTTATTCAAATATAGGCAATGTGCTGGGTGACTAAAGTCGATTTGGTCCCATGTACAATTTCCTAGTATCTAGCAGTTATCCATTGAGTTTGTGAACCTTTTGCTTATCAGCATTCATACTTATGAATACGTTGAGGTGCTCTTATAATAATTTGGCTGTAAGGTTCACAAAAATACTAGGGAACCCACTGTTAAAGTGATGTGAAAGCATGATAGACTTATTAATTAATTAATACTGGGATTGAACCCAGGGGCCCTCTACAATGCTACAGCCCTATCATTTTTTACTTTTTTGAGATGGGGGTCTCCCTAAATTACTCAAGCTGGCCATAAACTTGCAATCCTTCTGCCTCAGCTTCCCAACTCCCTGGGTATTGCAGGAGTGTGCCATGATGCCTGGTACGAACAATTTATTTTTAAGTGAGGGATAAATTCTCTTCATAGACTTTTCTACTTAATCTTTATTAATAGAACTTTAATGCAGCCTCCTAAATACTTTTTAGTCAGTTTATCCCAAGTTCATATTCAGAATTAAACTACTTAATTGAAACATTACACTAAGTTAAAAAAAAAAAAAATCACAGTACCAGTTCCGCAGTTTTTTTACTCTGAAAAATGGGACAAACATCCGCCTAGGGGAATTATTTTGTAGTTTGTTGAGTGTAATAATGATTATTCTGGGTATATGGCAAATTTTGAGTGTAGATTTCTTAAGGTGTCATCTCACTAAAATCATTCAGATTATAACTCTTGAGAACAGGAAAATCTAGGGAAGCAATATTTCCATTTTGTTTCTTTAAGATGCTGCTTCATTATGCCTTTCCTCCCCTCTATACTTAATAGTGATCAAGTTGTTCCTGCAGCACAGTCCTCACCTATAAACTGTGAGAAGAGAGAAAATTTGTTACCATTTGTGGGACTGAATAATCTTGGCAATACTTGTTATCTTAATAGTATACTTCAGGTAACTATAATTTTGTTATATACTAAATATTAATAGGCAAAAATTATGTAACAATGTTTCTAAGGATTCCAAGTTATTGGAAGACTGTAATTGTGCAGTCCTTGTCTTTATTGGAAGTAAACCATAATAATGGGCTAAAATAATAATGACTCCTAAATTGCAGATTATTAAACTTCTTTTGGGGTGAGAGGAAAATGATATATTAAGTAAAGGTGCAACAGAAAAATTGAGTAGACTTTGATTAAGTGGAAGTAGCCAAACCTTTAATTTCTCTGCCTGATTCCTGGTATTGTGATATCTTACACCTTGAAACAGTATTGTTTTATGTCTTTGTAATGTTACATGTTAGTACTATCTGCTAAAGGCTTAGTGCTTAATTCCAAAGAGGCTGCTATTGATGAAACAGAGAACAAGTTTTTAAAAATATATATTTATATTTTTGTAGTTGTAGATGGAAAGAATGTCTTTATTTTATTTATTTTTATGCGGTGCTAAGATCAAACCCAGAGCTTCAAAGAAAAGTTTTAACAAAAAGTTTAATCTTAGAATTTTAGGTAATACTTATTAAAAGTGCCCTACAAAAAGCATGGTAATACTTTAATGATTTTAGGAATATTGTTGTTTGTTTATAACACTTGGACAATTTCACTTTTTATAGGTATTATATTTTTGTCCTGGTTTTAAATCTGGAGTGAAGCACTTATTTAATATTATTTCAAGGAAGAAGGAAGCTCTAAAGGATGAAGCCAATCAAAAAGATAAGGTAAGGAAAAAAAACCCAGCAAAAGTAATATAAAAAGAAAAATGTAAATTCACTTGTTTACAAGTAGAAAGGTAAAGATTTTTTAAGAGGATTGGAGAGGAGGGTGACAGATTCTCAATAACTAAATGAAAATTGGAAATCTCAGTATTGTTCTGTATTCTGTAGGAAAGGCTGTGTTTATCATTCGAGTGAGGTGAATTACCAGATTATCTCCCTGTACAGAGTATTATCTCCATTCCCTCATTTATTGTTTTATCAAACCTGTCATTTGTATACCACCATCACAGATTTGTCATACTCATGCCATTTATTGTTTATCCATTATGTTTTTGAAATTTTAGTTGTTTTTTGCTTTTTTTTGGCTGGGGGGGAGGGGGTGGTGGTGCCAGGAATCAAACCCATGGCTTTGTACATGTTAAGCACTCTACTACTGAGTACATGCCCCCCATCCTCAACTTTTAATATTTAAGTAAATGTTTAAATAAGTCTTTGGCTAATGTAAAATTATTATCCATATAGAAAGTAGCTAAAAATAACATCTTGAAATTACAAAAAAAAAAATTATTTTTTATACCCAGTAAAATTAGTGCTATAATGTAATTAAGTTTAGAAAAGCTTGTGTATTTAGTGAGACTAGTCAAAGAAGGAAGGTACTTAATTTGTTCATAAATGAAAATATTGGTTTGTGTGGTTTTTCCTTGACAGGGAAATTGCAAAGAAGATTCTTTGGCAAGTTATGAACTTATATGCAGTTTACAGTCCTTAATCATTTCAGTAGAACAGCTTCAGGCTAGTTTTCTCTTAAATCCAGAGAAATATACTGATGAACTTGCTACCCAGCCAAGGCGACTGCTTAACACACTCAGGTAGGTATAGCTTATAATTTTACAATTATAATTTAGCTCCTTGTTTCTTTTGGGGAGAATGGTACATGAGCAGTATAGGAATAAAGGGCAAGGAAAATTGAAACTCCAGATCCATGGTACTTGAAAATCCCAGAAACTCTCATAATTTGGGGGGATAAATTTGGTACTAAATTTATTAGATTTGAATTTGTATGAGGCTGTTTATTGTCTGTTCGTGTTTATCACTCATATGAACATTCAAAATTGTTTCTGTGGAAATAGCAATGGTTTCTTAATTGTAGGGTATTGCCCCATATCATGTTGATTATATATATTTTGCTTATGTGCCATGTTGTCTTTTGAATTCCCAAACACATGTGATCCTAAGGATTTCAGACTAGGAATTATAGGTCTATATTAAAAATGTGTTATATGTAAAAATTGTAAGTTCCAAATATTTTATGTGCCTAAAAAAGAACTATTGGTTAACTGGATTAGATTACTTCCCAGTGTTGTGTTAAAACGTGAAACTATATATAAAACTATTATTTTAACAAATTTTTTAATATTGTAGGTCTTTAAAAATTCATTGACTCATTCATTGATACAGGAACATCACATTGTTTTGCCTTTGTTAAGAAACATTGTAGAAGGGTAGCAAGAGCAGATTTGAATCCCGATTTTTCATCTTAACTGTGTGACTTGGGCAAATTACTTAACCTCTCCACACAGTTTCCATATCATTAGTGGTGGTAATAGGACCTACCTCTAGGAGATATTGTGAGGACTATATATACACATAATATCAAAAGCATTTACAATAAAACTTGGTTTGTGATAGGTTTCATATTAGCTGAATAAGTATCTTTTAGATTTTCCAAATGAAGTAATTTATGGAAATATTTGTTTTTATATATTACATCTTCACAACTAGAGTAGATGAAATGGACATTTTTATTTATAGGGAACTCAACCCTATGTATGAAGGATATCTACAGCATGATGCACAGGAAGTACTACAGTGTATTTTGGGAAACATTCAAGAAACATGCCAACTTCTAAAAAAAGAAGAAGTAAAAAATGTGGCAGAATTATCTACTAAGGTAGAAGAAAAACCTCATCAAAAAGAGGAAATGAGTGGAATTAGCAGCATGGAGACTGATGGTATGAGGAATTCTGAAGACCATAAAGAAAAACTCCCAAAAGGGAATGGAAAAAGAAAGAGTGACACAGAATTTGGTAACACAAAGAAAAAAGTTAAAGTATCGAAGGAACACCAGTCATTGGAAGAGAATCAGAGACAAACGAGGTCAAAAAGAAAAGCTACTGGTGATACATTAGAGATTCCTCCTAAAATGATCCCCAAGTGTGTTTCTGAAAATGAGAGTACAAGACTCTCACAAAGGAAATCAAGAGTTAAAATAAATTGGTTGAAGTCTGCAACTAAGCAACCCAGCATTCTTTCAAAATTCTGTAGTCTGGGAAAAATAACAACAAACCAAGGATCCAAAGGACAGTCTAAAGAAAATGAATATGATCTTGAGGAGGACTTGGGGAAGTGTGAAATTGATAATACAACTAATGGTTGTGGACTTGAATCTCCAGGAAATAATGTTAAACCTGTAAATGTTAATGAAGTTAAGTCCATAAACAAAGGTCAGTATAATTCTTAGACTTTGATAGGTAGGAGTCTTAATAGCTGCAGAAATAGAAATCTTCTCTAGATAAACATACAATATATAATACATGTGGCTAGAATTTTTGTTTAGTTTGAGAAAGTAATTAACACGGTATTAACTGGTATTTTAAGCACTGTGCTTAGATTAAGTGTGTTGTGTGTATAATATATATGTAATGTCATTAATTATTAGGGTAAATGTTAATTTATGGTTTATGAACTAGGAAAGTCCAATACATTTTAATGGAGACTATATTTTTCTTTTATCTACGAAGATGTAAAGTCATAAGGGAAATAATGAGTAGGTATGCCATTCTTGAACTAGGTTTTCACTTAGTTTTGTCCATATGTACATATCTCAGGGAAAATGCATAGTGTTGATGTGGTTGATGGCACCAAAGTGCCATACATATTCTGGGCTCATTCTATAAGGAGGTGTCTCTGGAAAACAAGTTGAGAAAATAATTGACTTTAAAGATAATAGAAATTCATAATTAAAACAAGCTTTATAGGGACTTTACACTTTATCAACAAGGTATCTCAATGCTAATAAACACATGAAAAATGGGGCTTTTATTCATGATATAATTTATTTCAGTGAAAAATTGGTTATTTGGACTATATTGAAAAACTAATTTGTATAGACGTATATTTTCATTTTTTTATTTCAGGTGCAGAGCAAATTGGTTTTGAGCTAGTGGAGAAATTATTTCAAGGTCAGCTCGTATTAAGGACTCGTTGTTTGGAATGTGAAAGTTTAACAGAAAGAAGAGAAGATTTTCAGGACATCAGCGTGCCAGTACAAGAAGATGAACTTTCCAAAGTAGAGGAGAATTCTGAAAGTAAGGAAAATTAGAGTCTCATTGGACTATGGAATAATATAGTTTTCTTTAACAATACAGTTTTAGTGTCCTTGGTCTACTGTATAGCTTTTCTTTTCTTTTTGGCACTGGAGATTGAACTTGGGAGAGCTTTACCAGTGAATCACATTCCCAGCCCATTTTATTTTTTGACACAGGGTCTTGCCAAACTGCTAATTTGCTGAGGCTGGTCTTGAATATGCCATCCTCCTGTTTTAGCTTCCCAAGTTGCTGGGATTGTAGGCATGCACCATTGTGCCTAGCTAGCCTTTCTACTTACTTAGTTTCACTTGTTAATATCATTTGAAGAATTGCATCATCTTTATTTTGGTATAAAGTATGTTAGAATGGAAAAATGAAGTGCTTATTTAATAAAAGTTAATTTTGGGGATCTTGATCTTTCAAAGCTACCTATAAATTTTTTTAATTTTTAGTTACAGATGGAACAACACCTTTATTTTGTTTATTTAGTTTTATATGGTGCTGGGGATTGAACCCAGGGTCTCACACATGCTAGGCAATCGCTCTACTGTGAGCTACAACCCCATCCCCCTTGCCTGGTAATTTTTAACACCATTTAAAACCACTATGTGTCTAGTGCAAACCATAAAATGGAGATGTCATGCAAAATAATGAGACCGTTTTACTGAAAATTGGCTATTAAACTCATCTCTTAACAGTGAGATAGACTAGTTTTTGCTGTGCGTATCACATAAGTATTTTTGGCTGACCAATTATAATATTATACTATTTAAAAGATATTTATACAGAGCTGGGATTGTAGCTCCATGGTAGAGTACTTGTTTGGCACATCTGAAGATATGTGTGCTATTAAGGATGATTTTCTGAAAGTAAAAGAAATCTCTTTAGTTATTTGGAAATGGGGTAGTCAGTTGAAACTGAATGCTAATTTTGCATGTGGAAATTTAGTTTAATTTTTGAATATCGTATTTGTAAATGAAAGGATTCTTTTTTTTTTCCCTAATAGTTTCTCCAGAGCCAAAAACAGAAATGAAGACCTTGAGATGGGCAATTTCACAGTTTGCTTCAGTGGAGAGGATTGTAGGAGAAGATAAATATTTCTGTGAAAATTGCCATCATTACACTGAAGCCGAAAGAAGTCTTTTGTTTGACAAAATGCCTGAAGTCATAACTATTCATCTGAAGTGTTTTGCTGCTAGTGGCTTGGAGTGAGTATTGTAAATAAAAGCTACAGATGAAGAAAAGCTGCTATAGAGGAGAAAGGAATTAACTTGTAAAAGTTCTCTTTAGCTGGGTGTGGTGGTGCAGACCTGTAATCCCAGCGGCTCAGGAGGCTAGGAAAGGCAGATAGTGAGTTCAAAGCCAGCCTCAGCAAAAGCGAGGTGCTAAGCAACTCAGTGAGACCCTGTCTTTAAAGAAAATAAAAAATAGGAGTGAAGATGTGGTCAGTGGTCAAGTGCTCCTGAGTTCAATTCCTGGTACCGCCCCACCCCTAAAAATGTTCTCTTTAAACAGTTTCCTTGTAAAACGCATCGGTTTAAACCCTTTTGGTATGAACACATGTTCTGTTTAGTATGATTTCTATATATATCTTTTTCATATTCATTGTGTAGATGCTAGTTGCAGAATTCAATTTTAGTAGAATCTGATTAAAGCAGAGAAGAAATCTGAATACATTGAGATTTTTTTGAAGGGTAGAAAGGCAAAATTCTGTTTTAAAAGGTAAGCTAAAAAATCAAACTAATCTTTGAAAAAGATGAGAAATTTTCTTCAGTTGAATTTAAATGTATAAAAGCTGTTGAAGATAACTATAAAAACACTAATTGCATTTTGGATAGTCTTTTTTCTGACATATGTCATTGCTGATTTCATTCCTTTCCACATTAATGAGTTATTTGAAAATGACATGAGCTTCCCAATAGCTTGCTCGCTTGCATGTTTCTGCTCTCGCATGCACGCTACACACAGACATACACATTATTATAAGATGGCATATAGTTGTCTTTTTTTTTTTTTTTTTTGGGATTTAAGTGGCATTTTTTAAAATTGACAGATGTGGTGAAGACAGTTATC
>NW_026000082.1:4466959-4484095 GCF_001458135.2 Marmota marmota marmota | reverse complement strand
TTTTTTTTTTTTTTTTTTTTTTTTTTTTTTTTTTTTTAGTGGTACCGGGGATTGAACACAGGGCTTTGTGCATGCGAAGCAAGCATTCTACTGACTGAGCTATATCCCCAGCCCTCAGTGGGCATTCTTTGCTACAGTGCTATTTTATTTTTGTTCCCAATCTTGATAAAGACATATTAAAATAACTAAAATGTAAAGGATTTTAGTCTCAAAAATGCAGTTTTTTGATTTGGTTTTGTTTTTGGTACTGGGGATTGAATCTAGGGGTGTTTTGCCACTGAGCCACATACCCCCCCCTTTTTTATTTGGAGACAGGGTCTTTTGCTTTTAAGTTGCTTAGGGCCTCTGTCCCAAGTAGCTGAGTTCACAGATATGCACCACCACACCCAGCAAACGTTCAGTATTTTAAAAATACCATCTAATTTCTTGGTGTACTTAGGAAAATAAAGATAATGAAAAATTATACATATCCTCCACAAAATACCTGAATATTATCAATTATTATTTAAAATGGAATTACATGAAACCTTATTTCTTTTTTTTTCCCCAAAGGTTTGATTGTTATGGTGGTGGACTTTCCAAGATCAACACTCCTTTATTGACACCTCTTAAATTGTCACTAGAAGAATGGAGTACAAAGCCAACTAATGACAGCTATGGATTATTTGCAGTTGTGATGCATAGTGGAATTACCATTAGTAGTGGGCATTACACAGCTTCTGTTAAAGTCACTGACCTTAATAGTTTAGAACTAGATAAGGGAAATTTTGTGGTTGACCGAACGTGTGAAATAGGGAAGCCAGAACCAATGAATGAGGAGGAAGCAAGGGATGCAGTTGAAAATTATGATGATGAAGAAGTGTCGATTAGAGTTGGTGGAAATACACAGCCAAGTAAAGTTTTGAACAAAAAAAATGTAGAAGCTATTGGACTTCTTGGAGGACAAAAGAGCAAAGCAGATTATGAGCTATACAACAAAACATCTAATCCTGATAAGGTTGCCAGTACAGCATTTGCTGAAAGTAGAAATTCTGAGACTAACAATACTAATGGGACCCATGAATCTGATAGAAACAAGGAATCCAGTGACCAAACAGGCATTAACATTAGTGGATTTGAGAACAAAATTTCATACGTAGTGCAAAGCTTAAAGGAATATGAAGGGAAGTGGTTGCTTTTTGATGATTCTGAAGTGAAAGTTACTGAAGAGAAGGACTTTTTGAATTCTCTTTCCCCTTCTACATCTCCTACATCTACTCCTTACTTGCTATTTTATAAGAAATTATAGAGTGAGTGTATTTTCCTTGTATATATATTAAACAGACCTGGACAAACATTGGTAAAGTCAATTACATCAGAGTCTAGCTTATCTTTTGAAGCTATTGGATATTATTGGTCTCTCTAGGTTTTTATATAAATAGTGAAATTTGAAATACTGAAAACCATGTTAATTTTTAGAATTTTCCTTAGAGACTAGTGATGCATTAGCTTCTGGGAACAAACTTGTATAGGTTCTTAATTGAATTATATGAAATGGGAAGCATTTAAACACTTGGATTTACACCAATCTTTTGTGTTTGCTTTTAAAAATAAAGTGCTTGTATTTGTATTCTCCATATTTTGGAGTAATTATCTACATGATGTTTATAGCTCTGTGTTTTTTCACTTAAACAGAATCTCATTCAGTACATTTAGTTTTATAACAGGAAGCCAAATCTTTGATGGGCTGTATCAAGAGGCACAAAGTCTAGAATGTGTATTTACAATGGTCTACATTTTGTGCCTTGAATCACTTCGAAAAGTGTCTCAGAAAACCTGGACAGTCCTCTGTATCTTCATAAGAATTTTATATGTATTTATGAAGATGATTCTGTATTCTAGTAAATCTTTTTGGGCATGGACTAATTTGTATCTCTTCATATTCATATTCTGCACGATCTGTATATAGTACATCAAACTTAGAGGTGTGACCTTAAATTTAACTTTTTTTTAAATACTGGGAGGTCAATAAAATTTAAACTGCTTAACAACTATGTATACAAATGCTCAAATTTTTTTACTTGAACAGAATAAATTGTGTGTGTGTGTGTCTGGAGAGAGAGAACAAACATGCATGTTACCTTTAATAATATTCAATATTTTCTGACAGTGGACATTAAGAATATCTGAGAAACTGCTTGGTCCAGCCTGGTTATCATACTTAAAAGAGGTTTACAAGAAAAATTTGTCACATCTTAATTGCCCTTTAAACTAGACATTTAATGGAATCCAAAATGAGAATTATATGTTTGGGCATACATAAAAACCTAGGTTAAACTACAATTTTAAATACTGTATACTAAATCAATAAATGGTTAATTATATGGTTTGTTAAAGGACATTTTTGGTAATAAGATTCTGGTTTTGAATATTTAAATGCTATTGGAATAACATCCTATTTCAACAAATAAGAATACCTGGTCAACAAAAAAAAGACAGTTATATTTCCCTACAAGATTCTGTGATGTGATAAAAATAAAGTTGTGCTTCTCCTGCTTTCTATATTCAGAATCACCGATGAAACTTTATAAACAGCTTTGTGCACTATCTGTAAGATTCTGGTGGAGTAGATCAGGATAGCAACTGGGCCTGGAATAACTCAAAAGATAGCCAATGTTGAGAACTAGTACAGATTCCTGATGTGAAAAAGTCTACATTTTAAGAAAACACGTAAGAAATTAAGTATTCTGTGTCATACCAAAGTTTGAGTAAAAGGAAGCTTCTGTATTGACTCAGAGTAGTTGGTATTGCAAGACAACAAAACCATAATTATAGAAATCTTGAAGTCTTCAATATAGTATTTCAGACTTGTGGGTAACAGTCCAAACATATGTAAGAGAATTGACCTAGGAGTTAATTAATATGAGAAATGGCTTAGGTGATACTTAATATCCTTATATCTACCCTCTTTCATCCCCAAAGAACAGGAAGACTGTCATTTTTGTGGGTGAGTTTCAATTCTTATTGCCTTTCCTTATTCATTTAGCTCCATTTTCCCCAAATAGATTTCTTTTATTTGCAGTGCTGGGGATTGAACCTAGGGCCTTGCCCATGCTAAGCAAGTGCTATACCACTCAGCCCCCAACCCCAAATAAATATTTGAAGTTATGCCTTTCAGACTCTTCAGATATACTATCTGAAAAAAATTTTTTGATTCAGTCTTTGAGTTGGTGCAGATAAGAATTAAGGATAATTGCCCACTAAATTAAGTTTGAGGGGGAAGATAAACCATCACCTACATATATCAACTAGAGAATGAAGTCATGGTATTAATTCTAATCAGCTCTTACGTGGTTCATGTAACTGATCAGTACATCAAAAGGATTATTTCAAGGGTCCATTCTATAATAATAATACACAAAACCCCCTCCAGAAATCATGACTATATACTGTTTTGAGAAAATGAAAGTAATTGAAATAATATTTTCTGTATTATTTTTTCATATGAAGTTATGATTTTAAGTGATTTAATTATGATTTTAAGTGATTTAATTTTGACTAAAGCAGCTAATTTTAACTTTTTAACATATGCTTTGTAAAATCTGCAAGTGTCAAAAAGTAAATGACTTCTCATTTAATTGGTAGATTAAAAGGAATAAACTCCAGCTCTGTGTTACCCTTCATGGTGACATAGCTTTAAAACAGATTCCTAATTTATTGGCTTATATCATTAAAAACTGATGACTGGCCTGTTTAATCTGAAACAAATCATATATTTTAATTGCAGAGAATCATGAAGTTATACTAATAAACAAAATTGTCATAAAGACCAAGCTGTTGTCACCAGTATTAGCTGTTTCAGTATTTAATCCTTTATAGACAAGAATTTTATCAGATGAACTCATTTTTGAATTCTAAATTTCTTTTTTTGGGTGTCTAAAGTGGATACCCTAAATTGGAAGCCAGTTTAAAAACTTCATATAAAGCAGTTACCAGTAACTACTACCTTCACCCATTAACTCATTTAATTAATGGCTCTTTGGGCCTATAAAGTGACTGCCAATTTTGATTTTGCTAGTTTTGGAGCCAGTTAACTCAAATTTTCTCTGCCTCTTTCAATAAAGAAAAATTTTCAAAGTCCCACTCATTAAAAATTAGTGTAAACATTCACATATTTAATAGTACCTTTAAAATAAGCATTACTACATTTAAAATGGTTCCAAAATGAATCTATAAATGGTAATATAAATTAAAAAATACGAACTTAAAGTAAATAAATTTAACATTAGCTATGGTATAAATAATGGTAAATCTATAGTGTACCTTTTCGAGTCATTAAAATAGCTTTAAAAAAAGATAACAGTATGTTACCAGAATGTCAGAAACCATAGCCACGATTCTCAAACTTTACAATCTACACTTGGTACCATTTTGGCATTCTTCAATGAGTAAATTAATAATTTCCAGAATTACATCCCAAGTCCTAGTTTTCAACAGATCTTAACTTCTTTTCATAATGTTGAATACATGGCTCTTTTCAAATGAATAAAACAAGTGCGTTTATTTTAGAGATCCATTTTGCGAAGGCTCATTCGACTGAAGGAATCTCTGGGAAAAAATAAGAAGACAGTTATTAAAGAACAAAATAAATGTGCCATACTCAAAAAAACAAATTTTTTTTTGTGTGTATATCTTTTAAGATGTTTTACATACTCCTCCCCACCACCACCAGAGTAATCTCAAAATTTTTGTCACCAGTTATACTAACTTTTGTTAGATGCTTGTACACATACTCTGCCTTATATGTTCTAGGTAACAAATTTCTCCAGAAGTGAATTATAGTAACCAGTTTGCCAGGTCTATTGATCGTTTATTTATTTGTTTGTCTAGTAGGTGCTGCAGATATTGTGATAAAACAAGGACAATTAGGGACAATGGGAGATTTCAGGAAAAGACCTGGGATTAGAAAATGGCAAAAAAGCAGGTGTTTCTTGAAAATATTAAAAATTTTAAGAATTTTGTCTTAATTTTATATTCTTAGATTATTGAAGACCCCACAGGAATCTTTATGTGACTTATATATTGATGTTTTACCATATAAGACAATGGAAAAATTTATTATTTTATAAAACAACCAATTACATGTTACTATAAATATAGCACTGTTTATTAAATAACTTGCAAGAGATTGTAGAAGAATAGCACTCTTAAATATTTCATGTGTGGCTTAATAGAAGGTCTAGATTTTCATATCTGCTTCTGTATTCAGTCTTAAAATATCACATCTCATGTTATATCTGAAAACTCTACCGTGCCCTTGTGATAATGAGAGTGAAAAGGCAAACAATATTTGGTATTAAGATGAAACAAGTTTTTGATTTCAGGAACCTCTTGAAAAGGGCCTTAGGGACTCCCCATGGGTCCTAGATCACCTCTTAAGCCCCATAGGCCTTACTGCAAAATAACATTCCGTATTTTATAAATCAACAAAAATTAAAATTCTGACTTTTTCCCAAAAAATTCTGAAGTTGAGATAGAAAGGAATGATATTCTTGAAATAACCTCTTGGTGTATTTTTCTTTACCCTTAAGTTGGTTTCTTTTGCTATTAAGGTTAAGCAGGAGGAACCTTATATCCCTAAGAAAGGAGAGGGCAGGTATAAAGAGATCACATTCAGCTCTGAATCTCAAAGCTTGTTTTTTTTTCAGTTCTAGAGAAAACATTGAAACCTGGATACTGTTCATCAAGAAAAGGTTTTTTCTAAATGCCAAAAAGTTGCCTGTAAATATTAACAACTAAAGCTTAGAAGATGGCATAAAGTAGATCACAGAGAAGGGCAAACTCAGGATATGGTATAATGGAAAGTTTCCTTCAGATAAGAAGAACACAGCCTTTCCAAGGAAAGGAGCTGGAGACAGCGGAAGGAACTGACACTAGGATTAGGCAATTGCTTGACTATCTTGGGGACACAGCACTCTCACCCTCTGGGACCTTTGACTTGGTGGGTAGGACTGATGTAGGGAAGTGGAGGCAGCAAGAAGGAAGAAGTTCCAAACTAAAGGTAAAACCATCGGGAATTTTGAAAGGAAACTACTTCCTAGAATGTCTCACATCAGAATAGATAATGGAAGCAAGACTTTTTTGTCTACGTGGTAGGGGTACCAGGGATTGAATGCAAGGGCATTCAACCACTGAGTCACATGCCCAAGCCCTATTTTGTATTTTATTTAGAGACAGTCTGAGTTGCTTAGGGACTCGCTTTTGCTGAGGCTGGCTTTGAACTCATGATCCTCCTGCCTTAGCCTCCAGAGCTGCTGGGATTATAGGCATGTGCCAACGTGCCTGGTGCAAAACATGTTTTGTCAGAGGATCTAAAATGGGCCCTCTGGGCTCTGCTCCTGTAGCTTGTAGAAGAGACTTGAGATGATGTACTTGCTCCCTTGGGGGACATAATATACAGCAGGCACTTGGTAGACTTTTGAATTAATGTGAGGGTAGTTTGTTTTTTTTTTCCCACTGCTCTTTAAGTATAAAAGTAGACCACTAAAAAACAGCTAATTTAACGAACCTTTTTTTGGGTACACAGGAGCACTTTACCATTGAGCTATATCCCCAGCCTTTTTGGGGGGAGTGTGTGGGAAGGGTGGGTACTGGGGATTAAAGCCAGGGCTCTCAAACACCAATCCACATCCCCAGCCAACCTTGTTTGTTTTATTTAGAGACAGGGTCTTATTGAGTGCTTAGGGCCTCACTAAATTGGTGAGGCTGGCTTTGAAATTATGATCCTCCTGCCTCAGTCTCTAGAGCCACTGGGATTACAGGTGTGTGCCACTGCACCTGGCTCCTTTTTTTTTTTTTTTGTTGTTGTTGTTTTTTTAATTTTCCCAATATGTGTTGCAAAGAATCAAACCCAGTTCCTCACACATGCTAGGCAAGCTCTCTACCACTGAGCCACAATCCCAGCCCCTTGGGTGTATGTGTGTGTGTGTGTGTGTGTGTGTGTGTGTGTGTGTGTGTGTGCACGCGCGCCCTGAGGCTATCCTCAAAGTTGAGATCACCGAGATTATAGGCATGTGCTAGCCAGTTTAACTTTTTTATTGCAGTTTAGTATACTCTGCATCTAAATTGCTTTCATACAAGTAGCTTTGAACAATCTTCTAAATGTTAATTTACTGGACAACAACAATGTAATACTCTTTTACTCAAAGAAAAGGGTGGTAAAATATCAGTGCCACAATAATTCAACAATTGCATGTAAATTTGAGTTCAAATTGTAAAAATTGCAGTTTGTTTTTCTCAGTTTTTGTGCCCTTTTCAGAATTCAGGGGCTAAAAGCAAAATGCCACGCACTGTCCCAGGAACTTTGTAATGCCATTTAATCTCCACCACAACCTTTTCAAAGTAAATACTATCTTATCACATAAGAAGAGAAATCTAAAAATCAGACTAAATTACCTGTTCAAGTAGAATTAGGATTCAATTGTAGAAAGTTCTAAGTTATTTCCATTTCTAATTTGGAGAAAAATACTGAAGTCTTTTTGATACTCACTGGGGTTATTTGTTTTAATACATTTCTAGAAGATTATGTACTATTTACTGTCACAGGTGAAGGAAAATGAATGCCTTTCTCACAAAAGTACCAGAAAGTGTGACCCTACATTTAAGGAACAGTTTTAGGAGGCTAGATGAATGAATGCTGTCCTAGTTAGTATGAATGCGCGAATTACAGGAAGGAAAGTGACTTTATCTTACAGACTTACTAAGGTATAGGTGATAAAAGGTTTATATTATTTGAACGAGTTAGGTTTCAGGGGGCATAATATCTGAAACCATGTAAGTAAAATTAACAATAATTCATTATTAAAACAATTCAGAAAATAAGCATACCTGTGGCAAGTGACAGGCAATACTGCCTTGTACAACTGAGGAATCTTTCTGTTTATCAGTGGCTGTAGAGCCTCTTTAAGGCGATGATAGTTTCTCTCCAGTTCCCTTTGATACTCTTTTTGATCTGGTCCAATTAGGCTCTTATTTTTTCTTAAGGCATCCTCACACCTAAGAGAAAAGGCATGTTATCAAAAGATTTCTTCTGGCATAGTTTGTAGACTTGGTGACACACATATATCTATATCTATATCTATCCATCTATCTAAAACTATATTAACTATGATAAGGATATTCAGCTTTTCAGCTGAATGTTAATAATCTTTTTATGCTTTAGGTTTAAACAGATAATCAACTGAATTCCATTAAATCTAACAAACACTTCCAATTTTCATTAAATTGAAATTTATATATTTTTAATGTTAAATATGAAGGCATCCTTTTCATATCACTAATAGACTAGAAACTGTTTAAGGAATGTAGTCAAATTATGTGGCACCAATGGCATCTGACACAGTACTTGTCAACTGTGTTCAAATAAATGTTTTCTAAAATGAACAGATCTGGATGACAATCCTTTATCTAACTTACTCATATACCTAAGAAAAACCTCTGGATCCTGATAAAGGAATAAATTACGATTGAAAAACAATATATACATATCCATACTTGTAGGATGCAGCTAAAGCAATGCTTAGAGGAAAATGTATAGCCTTAAATGTGTATATTAGAAAATAATTTTATTTTCTAAATAATAAAATAATAAAATTGAAAAGTCAGAACTTACAAAGAACAGACTAAATATAAGGGAGGAAATAATAAAATTTGAAAGCATGACAGAGTATCAAAAATAGGAGAAGTTAGAAGCCAAGTGCATTATAGTAGTCCCAGTTACTTGGGAGGCTGGGCAGGATTAATTGAGCCCAAGGATTTAGAGCCAGCCAGGAACCTCATTTCAAAAACAACAACAACAACAACAACAACAAAAAAAAACCCCAGCAATAAAAAAGGGAAAAATTAGTTATTTGGAAAAACCCAAACAACAGACTAAACTTTATCAAGATTAAATGAGGGAAGATCAAATATTCCCTACTAGAAATTTAAAATGGAATATAAAAAAATCAAATATAGCAAATATCTAAACAGTCTTGAAGGATACAATGTACAATTTAATGCAAAAGATTTTTCTAGATAAATATAACAATTATTTTTTAAAAATGTGAATAACCCTAAATCCATCAAACTAAATCAGTTACGTCACAAATCTATACACAAAAACACTAAAATGAAAATTTTACTAAGCACTCTAGAGACAAGTAATGTAATTATTCCAGAGTAAAATAAACTTTCAAAGGGGAAAAAAGAACTATTCCTGAGAGGGTTCTCAACTAATTTTTTCAAAGCTAGGATACCAAAACCTAATGAAGACTAAGGAAAAAAATTCTTATTCAATATTACCCATAAGTATGATTATAAAACCTGCAAAGATAGTAACAGGAAACTGTTCTACCTATGTATTAAAAACACACATACACATATACCATGACCAAGTTGTTTATCTGTAATAAATGGAAGATTAACAATAAGAAATCAATATATGTAACTCACACCACTAAAAGATCAAAGGAGATGTAGAAAAAGTATTTGAAAAAAAAAATTTAAAACTTGTCATACTAAACTTAATTAAAACCTTTACCCAGGTGCTGGCATTGTAGCTCAGTGGTAGAGTGCTTGCCTAGCACGTGTGAGGCACTGGGTGTGATTCTCATCACCACAGCTAAACAAATAAAGGTCCATTGACAACTTTATATATATATATATATATATATATATATATATAAATGTCCTTCACCTAATTAAAATATCTAAAAAAAAAAAAAAAAACCCTGCAGGAAACACTATATTCAATGGTGAAAACATTTCTTTTTAGATCAGGTGTAAGGAAATGATGTCTTCTATTCCTATACAGTATAGCACTGGAGGCTCTAATTATTACTATAAGAAAAAGATTCTATAGATAAATTATTAAAATTAACAAGTGAGTTTTATAAGGTTCTCAAGTAAAATATATATGAATCAACTGTATTTCTGTATATCAGCAAATGAAATTATTTTAAGTTATTAACAAAAGCATAGAAGTATTAAATACTAAAGGATAAATCAAAAGATGTACAACACCTCTAAACAGAAATTTTAAATAATATTAAGAAAACATTCAAATTATTCAAAATAAAGAAAATGGAGAAATACATGATATTCATGGATTCACGTCAATAAAGATGTTAATTCTCTTCCAATTGATGTATACATTCAGGCTATTTTGTTTTTTGGAAGCGGGGGGAACAAACTGATTCTAAAATTTAAAATTTATATTAAAAAACCCCCAGGACTGGAGTTGTGGCTCAGTGGTAGAGCATTTACCTGGCATGAGTGAAGCCCTGGGTTCAATCCTCAGCATTGCATATAAATAAATAAAATAAAAGATCCATTTACAACTAAAAACATTTTTAAAAAAGCCCTCAAATAGTCCTTGAACAAAACAAGGTGAGAGGAACTGTTGTACCAGATACCAAAACTTACTATAGAGCTGATATCATTAGCATAGCATTGGTTAAGAAATATAAGAGAATAAAGATCCAAGAAACTGATGCATACAAACGGGCAGTTAATTTTTAATTGAGATGATACTGAGAGCAATGGAGAAAAGGCAATCTTTCAAATAGTAATGTTGGGCAACTGAAATTCACTAAGGAAAAGAAACCTGACAGCATATTAAAGAAACAGTACTGAGATCACTAACTGTTAACAGTATGGAGAAAAATCAAACTGATCCCTACCTTGTACCATACCAAAAAAAAAAAAAAAAAAAAAAAAAAAAAAAAAAAACAATCAGAAATGGATTCTTTAGAAAACTAATTTTAAAACTTTTTTTCCCTAATTAGTTCATCTTATCTTATTTTTATGTTCTCAAAGGGTTGTCACAATATATTGTAGATATTGAAACTTTCTTTTAATGCTTTGTCTTTAGGATGATCCTAAAAATTTTGATACTTGTGCAATGCACCACTCAGCTAGTATCAAAAAATTAAAAGGTTATTTTTTGCCCACCCTTTGTTTAACCTATATTTTAATTTTAGAAATACCACCATGCTTTTATTAATTTTTAAATTTTAGTAGAAAAAATATTTATTTTAAAATTATGTGTACATAGGTTTTAGAAAAAAAGAATTCAAGAAGGGCATATTTCAGGCAATATGACAAAAATCCAACAAAGTAAAACTAATTTAAAACTTTATTTCCTAATTAGTTCCTCTTATTTTTATGTTCTTAAAGGGTTGTCACAATATATTATAAATATCTCTGAAACTTTCTTTTAATGCTTCATCATTTAGGATGATCCTAAAAACTTTGATACTTGTGCAATGCAGCACATGGCTAGTACTTTTTTTTAGTTGTTGATGGACTTTATTGTATTCATTTATTAATATGTGGTGCTGAGAATCGAACTCAGTGCCTCATACATGTGAAGTAAGCACTCTACCACTGAGCCACAAACCCAGCCCAGTAGTATCTTTTCTTGAAGCATATTAAAATATTTTTGCCAACAGACAGCCTACAGAAAGGGAGACAATCATTACCACCAGCATCTCAGAGCATTAAACTCTAGGATACATAAATAACTCAAAAAAGTTAACACCAGCACAAACAAACAAACAAAAAAACCCCAAATAACTCAATCAATAAATGAGATAAGGAACTGAAAGGCACTTCACAGAAGAAGAAATGCAAATGGTCAACAAATATATGAAAAAATGTTCAATATCTCTAATAATTAAGAGAAATGCATATTAAAACTACACTGAGATTCCATCTCCAGTCAGAATGGCAATTTTCAAGAATACAAGTAATGATAAATGCTGGGGAGAATATGGGAAAAGAGGTTCACTTTGCTGGTGGGACTGCAAACTGGTACAACCATTATAGAAAGGAGCAAGGAGAGTTCTCAGAAAACTTGGAATGGAACCACCATTTGAACCAGTTATCCCACTCCTTGGTTTATACCCAAAGGATTTAAAATCAGCATATTAGAGTGATGCAATCATTTCAATGTTTATAGCAGCTCAATTTACAAAAGCCAAACTAAGGAACCAACCTAGGTGCCCTTCAGCATATGAATGGATAAAGAAACTAGTATATATACACAATGGAATATTATGGCATTTGCTGGAAAATGAATGGAACTGGAGAATATCATGCTAAATGATATAAGTGAGTCCCCAAAATCCAAAGGCAGAATATTCTCTCTGATTTGCAATGAGGGGAAAGCTAGTTCATTGGAGACAAAGGAGAATGAAGGGAAGGGAGGGGGGACTGGAATAGAAAAAAGACAGTAGAATGAATCAGATATATCTTTTCTATCTTTACATATAAATATACAACTAATGTAACTCCATCTCATATACAACCACAATAATGGAATCCTAATTGGAACAAGTTATACTTATTCTATGTACGTACAATATGTCAAAATATACCCTCCTATTATTTATCCAGAAAGAATAAAAAATATTTTGGCCAAAAATAATAAAATATCAATGCCACTGTGTTAAAACTTCATGCTTTACTTAGCCTCTTTATTTTACCCCTTTTGATCTATCTGAATTTTATCCAAGAATATAATTCCCCAGGAGATCCAAGTTCCTCTAGTTGTTTTCTTAGTGTTTCTAGTTCTTCTAGTAGAGACAGTTCCCTTTAATGCTGTTCCTCCTTGTGAGGAAGAAAGAACAGTGCCATGCCTGGAACCATGGCTGATGACTAAACACTAACAGGATTGACAGATTCTGTAGGAGGCATGTTAGGAACCCAGAACAGATTGCAAAATTCATTGTCTTTTCTGTATGTCCATTAGTCTGTTGGAGCCTTGTATATTCTTCAAGTGAAACATCTTGTCTACTTAACATCTGATTTTCTTATTCTAATTCTTCTTTCTTTGCCTTCCAGACTTCCACTTTCTCCTGTAGTCTCTTTAATTTTTTCAAAAAAGATTTACTTTTTAGTTATAGATGGGCACAATATTTTAATTTTATATTTATGTGGTGCTGAGGATCGAACCCAGTGCCTCATGAATGCTAGGCAAGCACTCTTCCACTGAGCCATACCCCAGCCCCTTCAATTTGTTTTGATAAAGAGATTTTCTTTTTCTGAGCAACTGCAGCTCACTGTAGTTTCACTTTAGCTTGATTATACTTTTCTTCTCTCATGAAGCTCACACTTTTCTTCTTAACATATAAATACACAACTAATTAACTCACCTCATATACAACCACAATAATGGAATTCTAATTGGAACAAGTTATACTTATTCTATGTACGTACAATATGTCATTTGTTCTTCTTCCAATGTCTTTTCAACATCTAGTTGTACTTTTTCAATTTGGTTTCTTAAATTTTGGCATTTGTGTTTTAATCTCCCCATCATTTTCTTCAGCATTTGGTTTAAATTCAGCAAGTCATTCTGACTGTGCCAGTGAGTCACCTGGATGTGCAAACTACTGATTTGCTATTTCTGAGAATTTTCATCTTTTTTCTTCCTCTGCATTTCCAATATTCTTCCTTGGCAGCTAGTACTTTACATATTAATTCATGATCCTTCTTTACCAAAGCACTTCCTGGTGTTCAAAGGCTGATTTGAGAATTTCACTGTAATGCATCCAGTGCACTTTGATCTTATCCCTTTCTCTTTCTAGCTCACTCTTAACTCTTCTAACTCCAGTTTGATTCTGTTAATTCTAGTTTGTTTGAATGTTTAAGCTGCTTTACCTTACTAGTCAATGTATGTATTTCTCTGTCAACTTTAGGCAATTTACTGATTTAAAAAAGTATTTTGTTCATTGCTGGATTATAGCTCTTTTTCCCAATGTTCAGCTTATAGCTTAACTGTTTTTCAGCTTCCAGGGGTCCTACTATAGTGTGCAGCTCCTCCAACTGTTGCACTTGTATTCACATGAGCACCAGAATTCTCTTTTGCAGAAAAGTCCTTAATTCTAATATTTCAGCCTCTGAAACTTAATTTCTGAGTCAAATGGACTTTTTCTAGTTCAAGTTGCTCCATTCATTTGCTTTCGCTTGTGAGATCAATACTAAACAGCTGGTTAGACTGTTCTTTATCTTTCCCTAGTCTTGCAATCTCTGATTAATATTTTTTCTTCTTCTGAAATATGGGCAAATTCTTCCTTCTTGTGTTCAAATTCTGACTTGAAAACGTGTGTTCACAGCAAAGCTTCTTACATTCAGCTCTACACTCTTCCACTCCTTCATCCAGATTCCCCGAATATTCTCAATATTGGAGTTTTTAGTTCTTGTTGTCTTTGGGCTCTTAACAATAACAATTTTGGGGGAGTTAATGCGGGTGTGTTCAACTCTCAGAGTCTGATAAGTAATTTTATGATGTTTACATTGTAACCTTTCATCGATTAACATTTTTTGAAACTCAGATACAGAACTCCACCAGGTGGAAAAAGTGTTGGAAATAGTGTCTACCTTGGTAAGTAAGCTTACAATCATGTAAAAATAAGTTGTGTCTTCTTATTGTTTTATGTTGTTGTTTTTTTTTCCCCCAGGAGTATTTCCCATTTATTTCTTGCTAAGGCAGAATGGCAGAATCTCAGGAGGCCAAATTATACCAGACTCACATAAGGGCCATTCTACATGTGCACATGAAAATTAACGATGATGGTTAATTTTTCCAGGGCTGGCGGAAGCTTTGGGGCTGATCCAACCCTCCAACTCAGGACAGGTCCCCATGCCCTTGTGTGGACTGCAGAACTGGAGGACAGTTGAGCCAGACCCTTACACTCCTAACTCAGGGAAATCTGAGTCTCCCAGGAGATCCCTGAGGGTGCAAATGGTGCCCCCCCCAAAGCCCTGTTCTTTCTTGGTAGACCTGCCTCCTCAGGGGTGCAGGGTGGCCCAGATGCCACCTCAGCCCACTATCCCCCCTCTAACTTTTAGAAGTCAAAAGCACAGTTATTACTACAAAGAAAATAATTTCTTCAACATGACACACAATTATAAAGGAAAAGACTAAATCACCTAAACACATAAAATTTAAGAACAAACTAAAAAGCAACAAGCCCCAAGTTCAGAGTAGATACTTGTGATACTTAAAAATGATAAAGCATTACATACCCAGAATACTCTGAGAAGTTAATAAGGAAAAGATTCTGAGAATAAAGTGGCAAGACTTGGGCATATAACTTTACAGAAGATGAAAAGTGAAATTGCTGAGCAGTCAACCAGAAATTCAACCTCTCAGGTTATCAAGAAGTGCGTATTTAATCCACAATCACATCTCATTTCACATCCACCAGATTTGGAGAAATTAAAATGATGGACAATACCAAGTAATGGTGAGGATGTACAACAATACAAACTTTCATACTACTGGTAATCGTGTATTATATACTTTGGGGAAAATGTGGCATCAACTGGTTGAAGACGGACCTATGAATCAGCAATACTACTCTTAGGTATAAATCCTAGAAAATCTCTTATACAAGTATGTCTAGAAATAGCTATGGGAATATTTGAGTAATATTCTTTTAAACTAGAAACAAAAACAAACCAACCAGGGCTCAGTGGTAGAGCACTTGCCTAGCATGTGTGAGGCACTGGTTTTGACCCTCAGCACCACATTAAATAAATAAAATGAAGGTATTGTGTCCATCTACAACTAAAAATAAAATTAAAAACAACAACAACAAAACAAACAAGTCTGAGGGTCTGGCTCAATGACCAAAATATTCATTAAAAGAATAAATTGTGGGGCTGGGACTGGGGCTCAGTGGCAGAGCACTTGCCCACATGTGTGAGGCACTGGGTTCAATCCTCAGCACCACAAAAAAATAAACAAAAATAAAGGTATTGTACTCACTTAAAAAAAAAAAGAATAAATTGTGGTATATTCATACAATGAAGTATATAAAAATTAAAGTAACACTTATAAATAGCTCACAAAAACTAAAAACAGCAAGTTATTAAGACTATACATATTGAACATTTATATAAAGTTAAAAGGATGCTAAAAAATGAAAAAATAGTTAAAAAGATGTAAAACAAAATAATATATTACTTAGGGATATATTCATTTCTGATAAAACTACAGAGACAAGAAAACAAATGATAAATGAGAAAATTCAGGATACTGGTCATCTTCAAAGGCAGAGAGGGAGATAAGTCAGAGAAGGCTACATGAGGAAGGGATCTCAAAGTAATAATAATACTCAATATCTTAAGTCTGTACATGACTTTTTTCTTAAATTTTTTTTTTTTTTGGTATGTGTGATACTGGGAATTGAACCCAGGGGTGCTTAACCACTGAACCACAGGATTCTCATTATTCCCAGACCCTTATTTGTGTTTTATTTTGAGACAGGGTCTCAATGAGTTGCTTAGGGCCTTGCTAAGTTGCTGAGGCTGGCTTTGAACTCCAGATTTTTCTGCCTCAGCCTACGGGGCCACTGGGATTACTATTCTTTAACAGCAAATTGTTACAAATATTATTTTCAATCTATTCAAGATTTAATGAAAAAAAGTTTTAAAAGACAAAACCCCAAAACATAAAAAGTTAAACACATGGAAAAATGTTTATTGTTTTTAGTAATAAAGCAAACTAAAGTACCACTTAAAACTGATTAACAAAAGACAATGTATTTATGTAGCATGACTTAAAAGCAAGCTATGCATACAGCTGCTTTCTTGGCACTGTTAATATTGAGAAACTTTTTGAAATATACTATATATTAAGTGCCAATAAAAATGTTCATGTACTTTGACTTAGTAATTTCACAACAGAAAATTTTTAAAGCGTTTTATTTTTACTCGTACACTTTAATTCTCTTAACTCTCTGAGGTAGGTTCTTTTCTCCCATTTTACAAAAAAGGAAATTAAGACAAAGGGATTAACTAACTTGTCTGAGCGTACATGGGAGGAAGGTGGAAAAACTGAAAAACCATGATAGAAATTTTAATTCAGTTCGGTGCGGTGGTGCATGTCTGTAATCCCAGTGTCTCAGAAAACTGAGGCAGAAGGATCCCAAGGTCAAAGCCAGCCTTAGCAACTTAGTGACCCTAAGCAACTTAGTGAGAACCTGTCTCAAAATGAAAAATAAGTGGCTGGGAAAATAGCTCAGCTGGTAGAGTGCTTGCCTCACATCACAAGGTCATGGGTTCAATCCCCAGCCCCATTAAAAAAAAAAAAAAAAAAAAGGCAAA
>NW_026000082.1:4432358-4466938 GCF_001458135.2 Marmota marmota marmota | reverse complement strand
AAAAAAAAAAAAAAAAAAAAAAAAAAGTGCAACAAAATGAAAAATAAAAGGGCTGGGAATGTGGCTCAAGGGTCAAGTGCCCCTGGGTTCAAAAAAGAAAAATTTAAGGGGCTGGGATTGTGGTCAGTGGTAGAGTACTTGCTTGGCACCTGTGAGGCAATGGGTTCGATCCTCAGTGCCACATAAAAATAAATAAATAAAATAAATTTATTTAAAAAAAGAAAGAAAATTTTAAAAATTCAACAGTTTTAACAAAAAAAGATCCTTTGTAGTACTATTTCACATTCAGCGAATTCAACTTAAAAAATAGGAACATACAAATTGAGAAAATAATATAACCATTAGGATAATAATATTAACTAAGAATTTAAGATTATATGTATACTATGATTTAATTATGTTAAAATATATATGCATATTGGTATAAAAATCAGTGGTAAAATGGAAAAATGTGATTTGGGACATAACTTCTTTGTAAAGTCTATTTGTAGTTTTTTTTCTACTTTTTTTTTTTTAGTTTACAAGAAAACATTTTCTCAACAGGTAAAATAACACTTAAGGAGACCTGTTGACTACAAGAATTCATTACTGTAAAATAAATATATACAAAAAGACATTTGTTTAAAACTGTAGTTTAAAACCAGTTTAAAACTGGTTCCAAACCAATAGCAAAGACAAAAGGTATCTCTTACTAAATGTCTACCACTTAATAAAGTATGTATTGTTCCTTGCTCACAAAGACAGCGGAATTTATTTTGATATTGTTTTAAAGCCCCAAATAATAAATTCTATAAGTGGGAAAGAAGTTTATCATCACAGGTCATCTGTTCTGTTAACCAATTCTATATGGCCATATATACTAATTGTCATGTTAAAGAATTAACATCAAACTCAAAAGCTTCTGCACAGTAAAAGAAATAATCAACAGACTAAAGAGACAACCTACAGAATGGAACGATATATTTGCAAACTATACATCTGACATGGAGTTAATATCTGGAATTTGTAAGGAATTTAAAAAATTCAGTAGCAAACAAATAAACCTGATTTTAAAATGGGAAATAGACCTAAATACTTGTCTCAAAAAATACATTAATGATTAATGTCATTAATCACAAGGAAATGCAAATCAAGACAAAATGAGATATTATCTTATCCCAGTAACAATGGCTATTATCAAAAAAACAAAAGATAATAAGTGCTGGCAAGAATGTGGAGAAAAGGGAACCCTGTACTGCTGGTAGGAATGGAAATTAGTAAAGCCTTTATAGAAAACTGTATGAATGTTTTTCAAAATTTAAAAATAGAACTGTGATTCAGAAATCTTGCTACTGGATATATATCCAAAGGAAATGAAATAAGTTTGTTAAAGAGACATCTGCACTCCCATGTTCACTGCAGCACTATTCACAATGGCCAAGAAACAGAAACAATGTAAGTTGGTCCATCAACTGACAGAAAAGAAAATGTGGTA
This sequence comes from Marmota marmota marmota, assembly GCF_001458135.2. Lineage (NCBI taxonomy): Eukaryota > Metazoa > Chordata > Mammalia > Rodentia > Sciuridae > Marmota > Marmota marmota. The sequence continues at coordinate 4,465,464 of NW_026000082.1, read as the reverse complement.
CATATATACACGATAGAATGCTATTTAGCCATAAAAAAAAAAATGAAGTCCTGTTATTGTGTTAAGATGAAACAAAGTGGAAATCATTATGTTAAGTAAAATAAGTTAGGCACTGAAGGACAAGCACCACGTGATCTCATTTATGTGCGATCTAAAAATGTTGATCTCACAGAAGCTGAGAGTAAGAATGACAGCTACCAGAGGCTGGGGAGAAGATTGGGGAGGGATGAACAGGGAGAGATTGATCAAAGGGTACTAAGTTGTAGTTAGATAGGAGTAAGAAACTCTGGTGTGTTATTACATAGTAGAGTGACTAAAGATAATGTTAATGTGCTGTGTACGTCAAAAAGCCAGAAGAGAGGATTTTGATTGTTTTCACCAGAAAGAATGATGAATACTTGAGGAAAGTGATGTCCTGAGAAAGTTTATCCTAACACTGCACAATGTATACATGTACCAAAACATCACTTGGTACCCATAGATACATATAATTTTAATTTTTTATGTATCAGTTAAAAATAAACTTAAGTTAAAAAATCATACTGTAAAATCTCATTTAATTGTTCCCTTTTCTGTGATCAGTGTTAATAAAGCAAGAATTATCAGTTGATAAATGACTATTTTCCCCTATTATTTCAAAATTTAATATTTACAAATGTCTATTTATTATGTGCCAAGTATCAGCCTATAAAGATTTTATTTGTGCAGAGAGTTAGGATTGCATGGCTGAGCCTGCTGTCCTTAGGAAGGCCTGATTACAAAATTGGTCCTCCATTAGCCTTTGAGAATTTGGATTTCAGGATTCTCATTATTCTCAGAAGATAAAAATGGCTCATTGTCCCAAAACTGTTCATATAAATAGTATGGATTATGTTGAAAATCTGTTTTTATTCTGGGGGTCTGGAATTTTGGTACACAATCAGGGAATTGGATATTGGAAAATGAAGTTCTCAATAAAAACGTCTGGCACCATGTCTCTAATGGGGTTCCTTGGTAGACAATATTTCATGCATGTTGTCACAACTTATTGCAGAGGAATTAGGCATACCTTATGCTACTCCACTGACAGAAGACCCTTTGAAGTCTGTACCTGGTTTCCTGCAGACTTCACTACATACTTAGTGGACATAACTTTGTATCTTTTCAGTGCAATAAATCACAGCAACCAGTACAACTGTGCCAAGTCCTCAGAGTCCACCTGGCAAATCACTGAAACTGGGGGGTGAGCTTGGGGACTTCTACTACTATGTATTGTTTCATCAAACTTGTACAACCTCCCTATGATAGGTAGGTATCTTTGTTCTTACTTTGTAGACTTCTTGAAAAACTGAGTATCGTAGAGGTAGGTTAAGTGACCCAGACATACATTGATAAAGTCAGGATGTGAATATTAATTTTTGGCATCCAAGTTTCTTATTTTAACTTCCCTAAGGGAAGGGGAACAAAAACTCACATATTGAAGATTCATAATAAATAGCAGCTTTCAAGTTAGTCTAATAATAGTTTCAAGTTAAAAAATTTTCTGAGCCTTGGCTTCTCCAATCTGTAAAATAAAAAACTATGGCATTACAGAGTGTGGGTATATGTACTGGGAATATACACTATTAAAGAACAATAAACTTTACACAGATTATTTCTCATTGTGAACCACTACCCTATATGTTTTCTCTTTTTAATAGTTAAGACCCTTATGTCAAAATATGGTATTAGACATTCTCAATTTGAAGATCTTTATAGAAGCAGCCTTGAATACCTTTTAGTAAAATCTTTAAAGCAGAGTCGCAGTTTATTATGATGTCTGAACAGCTTTGGGTCGCTGGGTATTTCAGACAGGAAAACCTGAGCAACTTCCAGAGGGCCCTGCAAAATAAGAAATAAAACAGAATAATTTTAACAAAAAAGATGAATTAGCTGAACAAATATGAAAATCAATCATTTGTGGTGAGAAAAAAGTTATAAAGATGAAGAGATTCTATTTAGTGTTTTCAAGGTGTGATTTCAGGCATTTAAATTCTACATAAGAAGTAAAAATCACAGAGACAGAATTTATCCAAATTATTTTAGCACTGAGAATGGTTTCACTTAAGCTTAATGCATGTATGTTTATGCCTTTATTAAAACTCTTCAGAGACAGACTTTGTTTCAGATTTTCCTAATTTCATATCTACATTCTTGCCTACTAACTTTTTAGTTCATTATTCAAAGAAACTGAGTAGGAGCTCAAGGACCATTGTGTTGATTGATGCAGTCAGCCCTGGGTTTTCTTTTTTTAATTTATCCTAAATATACAAGTTCTCAAACTACTATCTCCCAATCCACTGATTATTAGACATAATTTTGCCAAGACAGCTTCCCCCAGCATTCCAAAGATATTCCCGACACTATAAGTTAAATAAGATGATCCTTTGTGAATAAGTTAGATAATTTGGTGGTAAAGCCTCAAAATCATGAATATTTTGGGGGGATATAAGCCTTGCAGTGTTTATTTCCATTTCAGAACAGTATTTTTGGCTTTATTCCTTTAATACAAAAAGTAGTTAAGATATAAGCTTTTCTGGATTTTTCTATTCCTTAAGACTGGGCAATGATTAAAATCATTACTAGCAAGAGAATCTGAGAAAACCAACTACAAGGAAGATGGGGGCGGCTTCTAAAAGACATATGACAAAATAACCATCATATCTTGTATTCATGTATTATTAAAATTATACATTATTTTTATATAAAATTATACAAAGTGATTCCATATCATTTATTTAATGCCCAGAACCCACTATCAAGGAGATCTGGAGAAGATGATATCAGCAAGAATCTAAGATGGTAAAGGTATCATGTACATATGTATATGGTTCTGAAAATGAGTCCTCCTTTTTAGATAACATTCTTTTAGTACAAGCTTTTTGAAGAAAGGTATTTTAAGTGACTCAGTTCTTTCTTAAAAGAGTTTGTAAGAATGGAAAAATAATAAGGTAGAGAAGGCAGGTGTGAAAACAACAACTGAGATTACAACTTGTGCTTCACTTTGTCTTCATTTATATTTCAATGTCTTTTGTAATCATTTTCAACACATTCTTTCCAGTTGATTTAGCATATATTAATGATTTTGTAAAATAATGAAATTAATCTAAGTCTTATAACTAAAATCACATAGCAGTAGCAAAAGCACTAACCTGATTCACTGTTGTGCCAACAGATCCCTGGAGTACCATCTGAAGCATCTTGGGGTCTGCTGGATCCTGATGTGTTGCAAATGCCAACTCCTGTGTCTTTTTCTGCATGTCTTCTATAGCAACTTCAATTGGTGTTAAGATGATCTGAGTAAAACAGCAACTGTTAGATCATTGTACTGATCATAAACTATTTAATGAGCTTCGTATAACCAATTAAAATTAGAAAAAAAGTGGACCAATTATAAACTTTCATGTAATAGTGAAGTTCCAAACTTAAAAACAAAAAAAAACCTTTTAAAGCATAAACTGTGGATGAATTAATTACTTAATTAAAAAGGCAAAAATGAAAGACTGAAAAACGGGTGAAGTTCTAGTGTGTTACTATTATGTGAAGGACGGTACTTATCTTCTGTTGCATCCACATTGTTATATGACATGACTAGACAATATTTCACTCATTATTTTATTATTTTCCCCATTTACGGACTTACCTCTTCTTTGTGTGTAACATTGACTCTTGTTTTAATATAAGGGAAAGCATGAGAAGTAGTTAAAATGGTCTTTCGTTTGAATTGTTCGTGAAGTTCTCCATGGGCTCGACCATCTAAAGTGAAGGGTGTACAGTACATAAAACGGCGAAGATTATAATTTTTGTCAAAATATGTGATTCTGTCCTTCATCTCATATGTGTCAAAGTATGGCTCCACGTAGGTAATTTGAATGTATGCCTAGAAAAGGAAAAAGTCCTTCATTACCTCACTGTTAAATCATTTAGAATCTCAAGCAAAATTGCATAGTTTTTTTGCAAAAGCTAAAAGTGCATATGTAGGCTTCAAAGATAAGCCTATGTGTCATTGTAGTCTAATCAATCATACCTTGTTAGGATCTAATTTACACTTGTCTACAGGATTAGAGTCCTTGATTACTTCAACCACATCTTCTCCAAATCTTTCTCCATAAAATCCCTAAAATAAAAAAAGGGAAACCTGAGCAAAATCAGGGGATTTAGTAAGTTAATTATTACAAATAATTACTTATTTGAATATTTACTTAATATTCCCATCCATGCACTTTAACACAAATAAGAGAAAAATAACAACTTTATCCAATAAAAATACAGGATTCCACAAGGGGTTCTTGTGGAAACAAAAATGGAATGGAGTGAAAGGAGGACAAAAGAAACTCATTACCTTTGATGTACAGGATTTTACTTTTAGAGAGCTTGTTGTGGCATGATTTCTTACATACTATGGTTTAATTAATAAGCATTTACTTTTATGAATGATTTAAAGTAGCATTCCATAATTTTCAAATAAAAATATTGACCTGTTGAAGTTTTTACAGATTTAGATTTTGAAAAAGCAATCCTGGGCCAAGAAAAGTGACTTTTTCCCCATGATGGAAGCAGCATGGGCAATGGGTGGAGCTATTCAGAAGGGAAAACTAAATCTGAGTGGGCAAAGACACTCCCACCCCTTCCCCCAAAGACAATTTTTTGATTAAGCTTGGAAATCAATATGTTTCAAGACTGACCTAGCTCTTGAAAAATAAAGTGTCACAGATTGAGCCAGTTTTATGAAAGTTGAGCCCAGCAAAATCACCAGTAAGAACTTAACATTCAAGAATTAATATCAGGGCTGGGGATGTAGCGCATCAGTAGAATGCTTGCCTATCATGAGTTAGGCTCTAGGTTCAATCGCCAGAAATGGGGTTGGGGAGAAAGACGCAGGGGGTGCATCATCAGCTGAGAATAAAATCAATCCTAAAGTTCTTCTTCTCAAACTGCCCGTGAGTACAGACCACCTGGAGATCTGTTAAAATGCCAATTCTGATTCAGAAAGCCTGCGGCGGGGTCTGAGATTCTATAGTTCAGATAATGTCACAGGTGATACTAAGCTTCTTATCTATGGGCCACATTTTGAGTAATAAGACTACAGAAAGGTGGGAAAGAATAATTTTAACAAAAAAGATTGATTAGCTGAACAAATATGAAAATCAATCATTTGTGGTGAGAAAAAAGTTATAAAGATGAAGAGATTCTATTTAGTGTTTTCAAGGTGTGATTTCAGGCATTTAAATTCTAAAGATGTGCCACTGAAAACAGGTTAAGCCAGAGATAATGCACTTGGGTCAGAAATTTCCTGGGGTTCTGCTTTTAGTTCCATTATCGGATGCTACTTAACTTCTTGTCTTTTTCCACAAAATGTGGATAATGCATACATTTCTCCACAGGGCACAGCAATTCCAAAGGATATAGGGTTTCTAAAATATGTGTGAAAATGGAGCTTCAAAAAAAAAAGTTAATAATATTGTTTTACTGTTGCCATAAAATATCTGAAGGATTTGAAAATATTAAAAATCCTTATACTCCATAAGAGTGTTTATTTGGCAGGAGCCAGCTTATTTTAGGGATTAAACCTGGATCTGAAAATAGATTTACAAAGAAGAATACAAACTAAAGATGACATTTTATAACCACCACAGTATTCACCTCCAATCTGTGAGATATCTCTGCAAGTTTGGTTATTGCAGGCTCCTTATAAACAAATTCCTGTTCATCCAAATCCCCGAACTTGGTTCCATAAAAACCAACACGAAAATAGGTGCCAAACATCCGCTTACCATCCTAGGTTTAGGAAAATGAAGAAACTTTAATCTTTTTGTTTTTCACATTCTGCTTATATTACTATCAAAACATTGCAAAATGTTTTACTTAAAAATATAAATATTTTTATTATTTTTCAAATGAAGGTAGACCAACATAAACCGTCTTTTTTCATTTTTTTCCTCACAAAAATTATGCAAGTAGGGCTTTTATCAACTGACTAAATCACATATGGTATATTTTTTCAGAGTTTGTTAAAGCTATAACATTGGTCAGGTTTTTTTTTTTTTTTAAGTCCATATAATCAAAATAAATCCTTACTGCAAGAAAAGATGCTTGGTATAATATGAACTGTGTCTTAACTGTCATATTATTTGAGTATAAAGGTACATTGAAAAACAACACTAACATACTTTCAAATTAGCATTAATGCCTTTACATAACTCTTTACAAGTATAAAAATGAGAAAAGTTAGGAGCCAAGTATAGCATCTGCCATACAGTGGACAGTCAGTAAAATGCCAAGGCTCTCAAGAAGCAGTAAAGCAAAAAATCTGCTATCAATATCCCTCCACTGATAAAAAGTATTTATATGTGGAAGAGTAACTAAAGATAAAACAGAAAGAAAATCTGTAAATGAAATAAAAATTTTTTTGAGATGAGGTTATTGTAAATCCCCCAAACCACTCACTGCATGCATTAATCATATATTGACACTTCTTAAACAAGCACATTTGAAGATAAATATTTGGAAGCTTTCCATGCTATTTTTATAATTTAGACACAAAGCTATTTCTGAAGGATTTTATGGCAGCTCCTATATACACAACAACACATTAAATATTTATACTACTCTGAATTCTCTTTAAGCCTAAATTTATTTTATGTTTATTTTTCCTATACAGTAAAGACCAGAGATTATAAAGGTAAGTTACAAATGTTATGGGTAATTAAGCAAAATAGAAAATTTTGACACTTAATTTGATAGTTTCACAAAACCAAGGGAAGGGAGAATACAGTGACTTAAAATATCCCTATATCTTTATTCAAAATAAGTATAGTTGTAAAGATAAATGTTTGGAGATAAAGAAACTTGAGGTTTCTAATCAAAAACATTTCTTCACAGTTTATTTCAAAATTTAATAGACATAATATTAACTGATTTCTATAGCAAATAAAATCTCTAGGTATAGTAAATGAATTAAAACAAAATTCTATAGAAAGGACAGTAGAATTAATTGGACATAACTTTCCTATCCTTGTATTTGAATACACATGACCAGGATAACTCTGCATCATGCACAACCACAAGAATAGGATCCTCAATGGAATAAGTTCTACTCCATTTATGTACAGTATGCCAAAATACACTCTACTGTCATATATGTTTAAAAAGAACAAATAAAAAATAGACCTGCCCCCCCCCCAATTTTTTGTTTTTAAACCTACCAAAATACTGATTAAAACCATTAGTACACCAATGGAACAATATAATATTAGTAATTTGACAAAATTAAGAAGGCATTGAATGGGAAATAAAGGCATCTGAAAAAAATCACTTAAAAGTTTATGACTGTTATTTTTAAAATAAGTCACATACATAAATAATATACCTATACAAAACCAAAAATATTAAAATACTATTATTCTAGCTATACTACTGAGAGATTTCTAGTTTAAAATACTATTTCAACTCTTCAATATTGTGGCCCTGTAAACATTTGAGGTTGGCAATCTGGACTTATTTCCCTTACCTAAACCTTCCAGTTCTCAATTGATCTTCATATGACAGGAATTACAATCCTGTTTGCATGTTATTAGTTTTTCAATGCTACCTTTAAAATATGGTATCCTAGAAATAGACACAATATTGTAGATGTGACCTGACTAGTGAAGGTATCAGTAGGATCACTGCCTCCCTAAATCTGGACATTGAATTTTATTCATACAGCATTATGATTTGGATGTGAAGTGTCCTCCAAAGGGTTATGTGTTGGAGGCTTAGTCCCAAATGCAGCAGTGTTCAGAGGTGGGGCTTTGGTGGAGGTGACTGGATCATGAGGGATCTGACCTCTTATGGAAAAGTAGTAGAAATTGTAAGGTGGGGCCTAGTTGGAGGAAGTAGGTCACTTCTGCTTCTTAGGAGTCTCCCAATCTCTTGCTCAAGAGAATAAAAAATGTATTCAAATCATTACAATATAAAGCAGTATATGCTATAGCAAAAAGTGCTGTGAAGGGAGGAAAGATTAATCTTGTTGGAGCCAAGTCACAAATAAGGTTTTAGTCATAGACTGGGTTCTTGACTCAAAAGAATTGATCAAATGGAGTGGGGAGGGAAGGAAGTGACATTTTAGTAGATAGAGTGGGAGGAAAAGAGAGGCAGAGTCATAAAACAGAACATATATGAGGGAAGTTATTTATTCATCCATTCAAGCATTTATTGAGTGCTTACTATGTGTCAGCAAACTGTTCTAGATACTTATGATAAATCAGTGAACAAAAGAGACGTAGGAGGTAGGGTAGGCCCCATCAAGAAGGTGACATCTGAGGGTGGTCTGAGAGATATTCACATGGATCTCAGGAGGAAGTACATACCAAGCAGAGGAAAAGCCAGTGCAAAGTCCCTGAGACAAGAGTCTACCTAGTGCATTTGAAGAACAGGAAGGTGAAGAATGTGGCTAGAGGAGAGTGAGTAAGGGTGAAAGCAGGAGATGATAAAGTCAGAGAAGTAACTATAAGGAGTACTGGCATTTAAAATGAATGTGTGTATGTGTGCGTGCATGTGTATTCATGAGTTAGGCAAGACATATCAAGGATTGAGGCTACAGAAAAACAAACACTATGAGTTTGGATAACTTTAGTTTCAATTTAGAAAGAGTCCTCTACCATGAAACCACTGGCCCTATCCAGTTAACAAAAGCATAATCATAGCTTCACCTTCAGGAAAGACATCACTTCATTTTTATTTCTTCAGTTTTGGACCATAGGATGATCCCTGTTTCTGTTTTTTTTTTTTTTTTTTTAATTTACTTTCCTATAATCTAACCTATGTTTATCTAGAATGATCTTCCTTTACTTCTATGAATTCTTTCTGAATTTCCCATTACTCCCATACTATGGCTCATTCTTATTTAGCAGTTATACTTAACTGCTTTCACAATTTTCTGGGAGGTGAAACTATGCCCCAGACAAAGAAATTCATCTGCCATGTCTCTAAATGATTGAAATCTCTTATGGCAAATCTATCTTCAATCAGTTCTAGTTTTATCTTTATAATGAAAGAGTTCTGTTGGGCTAGCTGTATATTTCCACAAGGATATCACTTCTAATCTCTTTTAGTCTCACCCAGTTGCTTTCCACTATGCTTCCTTTAAGTTAACTGATTTCCATATAGGTATACCAGATTTTCACACAATGGTAATATCTCTTCCTATTAGATCTATTCCAATTAAAGTACATTTATCACTTCCTTCTAGTCATAGATCTCAACTCGGGAACATAACAAATCATAGATTTTATTATTCTAAATCTTATTAAGATTTCAAGTAACACTAATAATACTAATGATGATTAAAAAATCATAGTAACAACAAAAATAATGATATTCAACAGTTTTCAAGTACTTACTCTGTTCTAGATACTTACTGTGTTCTAGACACTGGCTAACTATTTCATATGTATCATATCAATTCTTATTAGAACTCTAAGAGATTGGTACACTTATTGGTACTCTTTACATATGAGACAAAAGCAATTTTCTCTAGATCACATTTTTATTAAGTGGTGGAGCTGGGAGTTAAACCCAATATACTTGACACCTAAATCCAAGTTCTTGATTAAGCTATGTTCCCTATATTCTATATACCAATAAAAACTTTAAGTATGACCTTTGAACTATCATCCTCTTCTCTGATGTTTTCCTTGATAATTCCTGTGAGTTTTCTTGAGTAATTCACTTGAGAATTACCACCCTGTGTTTTATCTTTCTCTGTTCTTTACTGTAATTGTTTTGTCATATTTGCATATCCTTCCTATGTACTCCAGCATAAAATTCAAGTTGGCTTACCTATCAAACATATTCTTCTAAGATATACCTTACTCCATTACTTAATCAGAAATTTAGTTCTGCCCATTATATACCCCAGTCCAGAAAAAAAAGTCATGCTTAATATCTACATATTAAACATTTGCTGTCTATATCTTTTTCTTCCACAAAAATAGCATAAGGAGCAGAACAAAATCAGCAGTATAGTATCTCTCATCAGTGGCTCAGTAATGGTCTATATCAATTATCAGGGACGCATCAACTACTAGAAAGTATCTCCTCTTAGAGACAGTAAGATTCTTCCCACTTACTGTGTTTTCCTTAAATGTCTCCATATTTAACTTCACCTTCCTGAGGTACTCAATTGATGTTTTATACCTACATTAGCCTTTTGTTGTTGTTGTTGTCATATTTTCCCACTCAGCTGCCTAAAAATACTTGTTTTATATTCCATCCTCTCAACTTTTAAAAATCTCCTTCTTTCAGTGTACATTCCCTTCCCTTCTGTCAATATAATCAGCTGTTTTTAATTCTGCTCCACTTTTTATTTACTTGGATGAGTTACTTTTTCTCACTCAGGTTTAGAGCAGATTAAAGACTATAAAATTCAACAGAAGCCATTAGGTCAGATCTATGGTCTATTTCTGAGCACATAAAAACCAAATATTGACTCATTTATGTTCATCCAACCCACTACCACTAATAAAAGAGTTAAAACATAGTCATTCTGGATGTTTCAATCTCAAAATTTCAGTAACCAACATTTCTCTATTGATACAGTAGAGAGTTTAGCTTAATAAAGCTAACACCATCTTTCTAGCCTTTCTGAAGACTATAAGATGTATCTACAAAGGCAGGGTATTCCCTTAAAAGAAATATGTTGTAATCTTTAAAAATAAAACGAAGGGTCATGTGATAATGTTATTAGAATTTGGGGTGGATTTTTTTTTTAAAGTGTAAACTTTATTGGTATATTTCTGAAAACAAATTGATCACTATTTGGCAAATGGACAAATATAACTTTTGAAAATAAACATGCACACAAAATATGAAACAGTTATAAAATTCTCATAAAGAGATTCAATATTTTTCTTTCTTCTAAAAGTAAAAAAATTGCATCCCAAGAAAGAAATGATTCATCTCCTATAATTTCAAGAAAAATAAAAGGCCTTGTGGAAAAAGTGAACATTAAAGAATCATTAAGGAATGGAAACTGGCAGAGTAGAAAACAGCCACACAATTCCTTGAGGGGTCTGATTTGTTATTTTGAATGGTAAATACTTCACCGAATTGTTAAATATCACAACTCTTATCTCTTTTTCTCCCCATCCCAAAAGTTTGCCAAGTCTGTACAAAACAAAGGAGCATAATGAAAAATGAAACACAGTGCTAATATATAAACCCAAAGGGCTTTTTTCTGTAAATTAGGAGTGAGTTATTAATTTAAAAAGTCTTCCTACAAGGTATAATTTATCCTTATTGGATTTCAATTCATGAAAGTTCTATAAGAACACTAAGAAATTAGCTAGAAATCATAGTTTTTAGGAAAAAAATGAAATTACTGAGGTTTTCATAGAGTCATAAAGAAAAATATTCACAACATAGGAACTTACCACAATAGACAATAGTAAAAGTAGGGAGTAGGGTCAGCAACCAGGGGCAAGAGAGAAGAGAAAACAGAAAGCATTTTAATTAGGGAAATTTCAAAATAATTAAGCAGCAAATGGTAGCAAACACATTCTTTTTGAAAATGCAAGCATCCATTTAAGTTTTACAAGGGAAATGCAAAAAACAAACGTGCAACAAATTTAGAAGCTACAAAGCTAAAGGTCCAGTAAAAAGTAGTGACAAAAATACAAACAAGAAAATAAAGTCTGTGCGACTTTTACCATGCAATAAACATGATGAAAGAATGGTATTAATGTCATAACCAGTGAAAATAATACCTTTCAGGGGTCGATTTAACATCAAGCAGACTAGTAATAAACTGCTCAGAGGTTTCAATGTATTACTATAATTTTCGTTATACAATAATTTCCATCATAGGCCTAATTTTCAGCCAATTCTACTACATGTTAGACTATCCATAAGGAACTTTATCTTTCACAGATAACCATTGGCTCTTAACTGAACCAATGAAATTAATTATATCTCAGGTATTAATAAAGTAATATACATTTAATCTAGAGAATTAAAGTAGATGTAAAGGTTCTGGCTTCACCTAAAGAAAGGCAAAAGGTGGGGACTATTTCAGAAATAGAAGAAAACACTGTCATAACATTCATTCCTAAGGTTTTCTATTTGGGTTCCAAAACAGATATTGCAATGCAAAACCAAACAGAGAATTCTAAGCTGTTGAGTCAAGATAAACCTGACTACAAAGTGAGAGGCAAAGCAGAGAGCTTTACAAATATACCTAGCTTTAAGTGGCTGGGGTTATAGCTCAGTTGGCAGAGTGCTTGCCTCTCATGTAACGGTCCCTAGGTTCAATTTCCAGCACTGCCAACACTCAAACACACACTCACTCACACTCACACTCACACCCCTAGACTTAAATAAACCTGATTTATATTACCTAGTTTTACCTTAGCAAAATAAATTAGGGCATAATTTACAGAATTCTTTTCTTTTCAGAAAGATATAAAACAACAGTAATCATTTTTTCCTGAAAATTTCCAGGTAAGATTTGGTTTTCACATAACTTTTTACAAGCCTAACATATAAAAGGAAGTACATATAGTTTTTAACATTATCAGAATATGAGATCAAATTAAATTTCAAGTTCTATCGATCTTTTTATCCCTCTCATCACAAACTTTAAATAACAAAAGTGAATTTCTTTCCTCAAGAGGGCTTAAACTCAAGGTGATATAACTCAAGATCAAATTAACACAGTATTTCATCGGTGCTAAGATGCATGGCTTTTTTTGCTCATGTTTTAATATCTCTGTAGTTGGTATTCATCTCTCAACTCACAGGATGCCTTGGTTTAACACTCAAGGGTTTGTTTTTGTTTGTTTTTTCCCTTTCTTAAAGGCATATTAAAGTAAATAGTATGTCTTACAATTTATGGCATCTTAGAGTAGATGAAATATGGTATTTTATATTTATACCTCTGAGCAATAAACATAAATCGACCTCTGTAAAATGAGGTGAAACAATATGGTTAAAAAAAGAAATCTGTGTATAAATGTTGATGAAAGAAATGTTTCAAAGGATAAAAACAAACTAAAGTGATGACAAAGTGGCTCATTTACCAAAGAATCTCATTAGTGTAACATATGGATTTCCATGCACTGCCTACACCTCTTAATAATAAATTTCTTAAAATAACTTACAGTATTTTAACAAAATTTCTTTGGTTAATGAATTCAGTTGATAGCAGATAGCAACAGAATGCCCACAGCTAGCAGATGTGGGTAAAGCATTGGCATAAGAAATCTGATCAAATCAATCTATTAGTGTCTTTAACTAACTAAAACATTACCTACCTCCCAGCCAGTACTCTGTATAATAAAAAGTAAAAAAGGGCAAGTCATATTTTAAAAAATATATTTAAAAAGAAAAAAAAGGCCAAAGGAAGATGAAGAGTGTAAGGCATCATATACCATAATTTCTTCTCCATGAACAGAACATTATAATATTTAAAATAGCATGTTCTTTCATTTAAGACCTATAATAATTTTATAAAGTGCTTGTTTAAAACATAGAAGTTAAAATATTGCCTTTTGAAATTTGAAACTTTTGAAGTGAAAAGTGGAAAATACTTTTTAAAATCAAAGTACACATTTTGGGGAAAGAAAACCAGACACTTGTTCCATTTATGTGTCTAAATCAGATCTCCAACTATGGTGAGCTGTGCTTCACTGAAATATCCAGGTTAAATTGGAATATAAATTTTGATTTTGCTCAAATGCTACTAATATAAAGGGATGAAATTTCTTGGAAATAGTTCCAAACTCGACATCAACAATTTGTAATTTATAGCTCTAGAAACTGGGATAAGGTTCCTTCCTTAGTAGATGTACAACTGATTATAAAAAGACCCACCTGTTATGATCCTGAAGCCTAATCAAACTTTAGCAACTATAATATTTTAGAAAGTAACAGAATCCTGGCTTAACAGGATCAGCAGCCCTCTGTTATTTTTAGGTCATATAAATTCATTTATAACTGCTTAGCCCATAGCAAGAAAGAGAAGGCCAAGCTGATAAGATAATAAAGTAGGACTAGTACTGAAAGGAGATAAATTCTACTCTACCTCCTTTGTAGAGAATGGCAGCAGCAGGTAATAGCACGGTAGCACAGGCAAGAAAACAGAAAAGTGGAGACTGGAGAAGGCTCAATGAAACATTTCAGAGTATTTCAGTGGAGCCTGAAAATCAATTGCTAAAACCACACTTAATTTCAATTTTGGTGACAACATGGGGATTACATAATGAACTATAAAGTATTAAATCATACTGTTATAATTAAATTATATAAGATCTATTTTTTTCATTATTTTCACTAAGTACTACTTTCATATTACAAACATAACAAAAGATGATAATGTAAACATCTAGGAAGAATGAAGTTCAGTTGCAGTCATTAAAACTATTAGAAGTTCAGTACAATTTCACATCATTGAATAAAAAAGTAAATCTAGAAACTTTTTTGGCAGCAAAGGAATAAATATCAATTTAAAAATCAGATTCAATTATAACCTACATTGTGAAACAGAAAATAAATCAATATTTTTAAAAACTTTCTAATAAGCAATTTCTATTTATTTATTTATTTATTTTTGGTACCAGGGATTGAACCAGAGGTGTGAAACCACTGAGTCAAATCTCCAGCCCTTTTTATTTTTTATTTTAAGACAGGGCCTTGCTAAGTTGCTGAGGCTGGCTTTGAACTTGAAATCTTCCTGCCTCAGCCTTCTAAGCTGCTGGGATTACAGGTGTGGGTCACCATGCCTGGTCTAGTAATTTATTTTTAAAAAACAAAAGAAAAAAAAAACAGGCTATGTGTAAAGTCATAATGATCATCATCTACTTTAAGCAAATTCATTTTTTGTTAATTAGTCTTTAGCCATTAACCATCATTTTGAGTGCTCACTTATAATCCGATTAAAATGATCACTTCATGGAATTTAGTTTGACATCAGAACACTAAGGCTTTTACACAGTTTTCTCTGCTTATACTTAAGCTAGAAATTGGAATTATTACCTGATGAACAATTTTGCTGAATGCTTCTTGAAGTTTACCATGAATTGTGGATAGTTTCTTTGCATCCCGATTAGCTTCATGAATAGGAATAAGTACTTTGTAAACCTCATTAACTGCTTCATACATGCCAGCCTATAAAAATAATGTTTATAAGACATTGCATTTTTATATTAATAAGAAAGTAAAATAATTGTGATTTATAAATTCACAATATTTCTTCTGACAATACCACTGAAGCTTTTCCAATAGGACATTAAAATAAACACTATTATTTTTTAGCTGTATTAAAATGTATAACAAAAGAATTTTACACAATGTATGATCTCCTCTGGATGGATAGATATGTATGTATGTATGTATACACACACACATATACATATGCATATTTATGTTTCTATATAATTTGAATTGGACATTCTGCTTTTATGTATCCCATAATTACTCCTTTAAGGTATATATGTGTATGTGTGTATATACTTACTTCAAAAGATTTTTGTGGAAACTAATTCTGAGCAGAGGAATAAAAAAAATTCAATTATTATACTGGTCATTGATACCTAATTCTACTATAATCTGATAATCTGGGTCCTCCTGGGAAATTAAAACCATTTACTTTTCAAAAATACTAAGTTGACATAGAGAATCTCCTATAGAAAAATCTTCAAACAATTCGATCATTAACAAAATATAAGAAGGTTTTGAGCCACCAGATTTTCTTCTCCTGGGGGCTAGTTAGTCGGCCACTGGTTGATCTGGTTATAATCAGAGTGGGAGACAAAATGTGTCTGTACTACTCTTTCATCCCTTATCCTTAAAAATGGATTGATACTGTAGAGAGAAGATGGAGATGTATTACAAAAGCAGTTGATGAATTCTCATTGCTTCATAAATCAGCAAGCATACTCTCCCAAGGATATATACATGAGGCCCTTATATTTCTTAGTTCATACAAGTATATTTAAGCAATAATATAGCTAATCGTGAAATACATAATTAAGATGTTCAGTAATTATTTAAATTAAATTCAAACAGATTAAACTGAAAAAGAATGGAATTCATAATTATGCAACATGTAATTATGTATATGCAATATACAGCTATATACAAAAAGAATGAAATTATATATAAGCAAAAAAATTCTGTAATATAGGTCATTGTCACCCAATCTAAATGCACTACTATAAATTATCAAAATTACACATACAAGGGTCCGGGGTTATGCCTCAGCGGTAGAGTGCTCACCTAGCACATGGGAGGCAATGGGTTCAATCCTCAGCATCACATAAAAACAAATAAAATATTGTGTTCATTTATAACTACAAAAAATTTTTAGAAAATTACACACATAATATATATAGTTATGTTTACTGAAATATTCTGTAAAAACCCAAAAAGCTTTCTCCCTTGCAGAAGAGGGGAGGAATTGGACAGTCAAGGTCATTAGAGGCAAGACATTTATACTCTTAAGACTAACACTACTACATTTTATTTATTTATTTACTGAATTTTGTGTTATTGGGGATTGAACCAAGAGGTACTCTACCACTGAACCACATCCTCTGTCCTTGTTATATTTTATTTTGAGATGGGTCTTGCTAAATTACCGAAATTGCCTAGGAACTTGCAATTCTGCCTCTGCTCCTGGGATAGCTGTGTGCCACCATGCCCAATTTCATTACATTAAACAGATGTAGGTGCCAATAATTATGATAATGATAACAGAAAGCATAGTAGTACTTACTTGGACACAGCACTTTACATATTTTTTTAACTCACTGAATCCTAATAACAATTCCATGGAGGTAAGTACTATACGAGGTGAAGTTGATACATAAGAAAAGTGAGACACTCATAGATTAATTTGTACCATGAAGTAATAAAACAAGTAAGTAACAAAGGTAAGAACATTGGCAATATGCCTTCTAAATCTGTGTCATTAGCCAATATACTACTACAGGATAGGGCTAAGACCTGGAGAAGAAACAACCCATTCCCAACTGGGAAGGAGAGCAGCTTTGCATGTTTCCTCAGGCTTCACTCTTATCCTACCATGAACCTCATTATCTTCCAAACCTTGGTGCTGAAACACTGAACACTAAGCAGAAAAATCAGAGAAAGCTCCAAGCATAATTTGGCTGTTTTCCTTCTGAAAATATACCATCTGGGCTCCATCTTACTGCTTCAATTCTTCACAAACAGATGGGAGGAGATAAGGATTTTCGGTAGTCAGGCAAGGGATTCCAAACATAGTTTAGAAAACTTAGGTAAGTTTCAAGACCCCAAAATCTACCTAATAAGGCTAAAAAGCAACCAATGGGATGGATATCTAGCTATAATTTTCTGCTCACCAAGGCAACACCCAACACACTGGAAAGAAGAGTCTCCATTTCACCCTGTATACAAGCTCTATTTATACAGCCATGTTAGTCCACTCAAGTAGAATTTAAATTACCCAGGGAAGTTTTATTTTATCTGTTGCAGACTATATGCTGGTTCATAAACAAATGAAAAACACTGGGTAAATAACAAGATTATTAAAACAAAAAAGGTAAGCAATGATGAATCCTACATGCTAAAGGTATTTGGAGGAAATTATCTTAAAGGAAAGGCAAGATCACAAGTCAGAGAAAATAAATATACATGTCACTGATAATTAGGAGGTATGAAACTGTGGAAAGAGAATGAACAAGAGTCATCTACCATAGAGAAAGAAGCAGCTGCTTGTTCCAGTAATCCCACAAGTCCTGACTCAGTAAAGTACTTTCCAGAGCAGATACCTTCTTCATCTGGAGATACCACATCATCCGAGACTGCAGATTCTTCCAAAACATTAGATGAAATATTCTAGGGGAAAAAATTGAAAAGATTTGCAAAATGGAATTAATTTTGTAGCATGAAAAATGTACATGAAGAAGTAATTAAAGGTGACATATAATTGTCAGCTTAAGCTTAAAAAAAAATAGGAAGGGCTAGGGACATAGTTCAGAGTAGTAGAGTGTTTGCCTAGCATGTGTAAGGCTTTGGGTTCAACTCTGAGCGCTAGGAAATAAAGGGTAAATAATAAAAAGACTTTTAGTTTTTGAAAATGACAATAAAATGGCAACACTATTGCTAGATAACTTTTCCCTCAATAAAAAGTTGTGGGAAAAAAAGATTAAGAAAAATCAAGGACTAAAGAATGATATGACTTAGGACATCTAAGTCTTTCTTCTTGATTTAGCTGATCTCAAAGATCTCTGTGTAAGGGAAATTAAAGTACAAAAGTGGTCTCCTGGGTTGCCTAAAAAACACTAAGTTAATAAAAAAAAAAAAAGGCAGGTGTAATAAAAGCCTTATTACCCTATAATATTACAACCAGCCATTGTTTCTAAAGTAAGACATGATACATACATACATACCTTAAATATATTAACATAAACTTTTACTGTAAATGTACACTCATTGTCAACTTTTAAAGTAGGTCCAAGGCCTTTTCTTTGCACATGGGTATCCAGATCAGAGTTTTATGCAGTTTCTCTTGAGTATAAAGTAAAAACTTGAATTTGAAGATAAATCAAATTATCCTAAATTTTTAGTAGATTTTCCCCTCCATCTTTTTTATATTTGTCTTATACAAAATTAATTCAATAGCAATTATTTTAGAGGTTTACCTTTACTGAATCTTTGCAAAACATTTAATTTAGTTTCCAGACAAGTAATTTTCTTCATTTTAATATCATCAGAAGATATAATACTTAATTAAATTTTGTAATATCCCAAACCTGTCTTCACAGGTTTTTGAAGGAAGGCAAAACATAACTGCCTCCTGCCTCCTATTTTTTTGGCAATATAAAGGAATGAATCCAGGATACTCTATTACTGAACTATACCCCCAGCCCTTTTTAGAATTTTGAGACAGGGTATCCCTAAAGTTTCCCAGGCTGGCCTTATACTTGTGATGCTCCTGCCTTAGCCTCCTGAGTTGCTGAGTGTACCACCACACTTGACCATAACTGACTCTTGGTAAGAAAAGAATTCAATTAGTGGGTCAGAGGAAAGTACCTCTACTAGAGAGTAAACTATCATCTGTAAATTATGATATTAATATATTTTACACAGAGAATGAAGAATGTTTATTTATTTGGTGTGTTTAGTAAAAGCCAACTAACAATGTGGACTGTAGCACATTTTCAAAAATGCTAAAGACCATAACTGGTTACAAAGCAGCAAAGGCAAAAAAAAAAGGAATTATTGATAATTTACAGGTAAGAAATTATAGAAAGAAAGTTAATAAGAAATACTCTTTAAAATGCATTAGTGGAAAAAAATACATTAGTGACAATGATAGTATAATATTAATGTTAATTGACTTCATCACCTTGAGCTTTAATTTTTGTGCTTTCTTTAC
This sequence comes from Marmota marmota marmota, assembly GCF_001458135.2. NCBI lineage: Eukaryota > Metazoa > Chordata > Mammalia > Rodentia > Sciuridae > Marmota > Marmota marmota. The sequence goes on along the minus strand of NW_026000082.1, from coordinate 4,446,047 downwards.
AAACTGAAGGACTCTTTTTTATATACCAGTGAGTAATATTTAGAACACGAACAGAACATACCTTGATTTAATGTATACCTGGCAGACTCCTACCTGAAATGTTACACATCCCACAGGCAGATATTTCCGGTCCTCCAACATGCTCAAATATTCAGCAACGAGTGCAGCTGAGTGGACTAGACATTGTGCAGCTTCAGCATGATTGCTTCGTTCCGAGTGTTTGCCAGCCATGTTCTGCAACCAGGTCAATCGTAGATCTGGAGAGGTCTGGTAACCTTTGGCAATTCTAATTGAAACAGAAATTCTTCTCTATTAGCATGTGCTTCGCAAGCTAGGAGAAATTTTAGATAGCTTGTTCAGAGTTTACATGGGCAAGTTTCTGTTTCTGCATACAAACTATCAAAGTGACTTTTGTTGTTGTTGTTGTTGTTTGTAGTACTGAGTACTGGGGATTGAACCCAAGAGTGCTCTACCGATTTATACTATTAAAATACAGGTTTCCTAAAATATAAGAAGTCTGGGATCTGGGACACCAACATGTTAAATATGTGTCTATGATTATTTTTGAAATCCTGTTTTTGATAAGCAATGAACTGGTATGCATAGTTCTTTTTTAAAAAATTGCTTAACTGCGGCATAAGTGATTGGTAATAAACTGCAGATATTTAAAATGTACAATTTGCTAAGTTGTGACATGTATATACCCATAAGACCATCACCACAAGTAAGATAATATAATGAACACATTCATCAATCTCAAGTTTTTTCATACCTGTTTGTCTATATTCCCTCTTGCTCTTTTCACTTCTTCTCCCACCATTCCCAGTCAAGAACTGCCTTTTATTACTACAATTTTACGTAGTTCTTAAGAGGTGACACAGAAGATCTAAAAAGCAGCTTGGAACTTTTCAATCTACCATTAGAAAATCACTTAAATAATATTTGTACATTTAATTTTTAAAATCTAATGTTATTTAAGTCTTACCCATTATATAAAGTATAAGAGAATCAAACAAATATTACCTGTACATTAGATCAATCAACATTTCAGGATCTTCCTGGTGTTCCTTCATTTTAACAGTATCAGAAAGGATCATGTGGAGATTGAAAACCAGATCTTGGACCTGCAACAGAGAATTATATAAAAATGTTTATTATTCATTTACAATCACTAAATTGGGAGATATTTCAGATAAACACCTAGATATTTCAGAACAAATTATATGATATTGATAGAGTTTTACAGAGGGTAGGAATGCTGGGGTATGGAAAGGAAAGAGTAGTAAACTGTAAAAATTGCTTAGACCATGTTTTTCCAGTTCTTTCACCTGGAAACATGGAGAGCTATAAGCAGAAATAAACTATAAGGATATAGGGAATAAAAAGTATAAAAGAAAAATTCTGTCCTATGTTTCTGATTTGATTAAAATATAATTTGTAGAAACTTTAGTTTTTAAGGCAAACTACTATTTGACTAATAAGTGGGAGTAATGTTTCATTATAACACTTTGTCTGTATTGCCTAAATCTATGGTTTTAGTTGTTACAAATATACAGAATTAAACCGAAAGATACTGAGTATCCCCAAAAGGAAAGGTATCTTAATTAAAAAAAAAAAAAAGATTCAGTCTTCTCTGAGGCACATGATAAGAGGACTGAAAGAAAAACAAAGGACTCACCAGCAAAAGTGGACATTTGATTTAACAATCAGAAAAGTGCCTATTTAACAAACGTACTTCAATTAATAATTTGTAAAGTAACATTTCTGACCTGATCAGGAAATGTTGTTTCCCTCAATTCCAGATCTTCTTCAGCATATGTCAATATTGTCTTTAAAGAGCGTCTTAAAAATTCTTCGTTAAAATTCTGAGATGTGCCCACCAAGGAGGATAGTGACATTGTTACTTGCATTTTAACCCTGGCAAAGTTCTGTAACAGAGAAATGGTCAGGTCAGTATTTAATATAAGAAAGCTTAGAGTAAAAAATGTTTTTTTTTCCTTTGCCAGAAGAAAAAAAATATTTCATGAAAAAAATACCATTCTGAGTTAATAATAAATTTTAAAGTAATGAAATATGCATATTGAAATCTTATCTTTAATCTTAACGCATCTTAGAATCTTACTACAAACTTAGACTCTTACTACGAGTAATGTGCTAAGAAAGAGGGTTAAAAAAAGGCACGTGTTAAGAGTTGAATCAGAATTGTGTCTAGTTCTCTATGTTTATCTATTGTGAGGTATGTTATTAACAATAACACTACTTTATTGATAAGGTTAAGAAGCCTGGCTGACATCACAAAACCCTTAAGTTGTAGAGGTAGCATTTAAACTCTAGTCCATTTAATTAGGTCCGTAACATACTTCATGCATTAAGTAACTTAGGGCAGAATCTTTTGGAGTGATGCCTTTAAACATTTAAGATGTACATTCTTCCCTTTTTAGTGTAAATCCATTTCTGTTCCACCATTCCCTGTTATGAAACCACTCTTAGGAGGTTATCAATGATAACCAACTAATTGCTAAATCCGGGATACTTTTTGTCAATATCCTATACTTGACAAATCTTTGTATATTTGGATATACTGATAATTGAAAATTTCTTCCTAGATCTTCAGTGGCACCACTTTATACTGGTTTTTCTATTCTTCACTCCTCTTTCAACTCCTTTGTTCCTTGGTTGTCTTTCTTAAATACCAGTGTTCCCAAAATTCTGTCAAAAATCTCTCTTCACATTTGATATGCTCTGATGCTTTTGCCTTCAACTAGCCTAAATATGTATTTTTGTTTTCAAATTTCTCTCTAGAGCTTCAGACTATCCTGTTTTAATAGAGAGCTCCATCCAGATGTTTCAAGAGTACCTCAAGGTCAACATGTCTAACATACTTTGCCTTCCTTTTGATTATCTAAGTAAATGACGGTACTCTTCTTGTAGTCATGCAGGCTAAAAATCTAGGGGCCATCCCATACTCATTCTTCCATTTTATTGGTATAATAAATCTAATCCATGCTATCCCCAAATCTGTTCTAATCTGTCCTTTCTCCATTCCCAATGCCACTGCTTTAGTTTTACATCCTTACAATTTCTTTCTTGGATTACAGTAATAATTTCCTAGTTAATCTCCTTGACTTTTTCTCTTATGTCTTAAGGTCATCTTCTCTGTGTAGCACCAGGCATTTTTCTGTAATATGCATATCCTAACACATCACTCTCTCCTTAAAATACTCCAGTGACCTCCCACAGCATTAAGGATAAAATTCAAGTATTCAATTCAGTAAATAAGTCAAACTATACAGTGCAAGTGAGAGTACATTGAAAACCAAAGAAATATCTGCCTATAAGTTAGTCTAGGTCTTTGCAATTATGACTTTATCCCTTAGTATTCTCTCTTCCAGCCACAACTATCAAAGAGTGACAAAAGGCTTGTGTTTGCCTGTTTCCTTCTCTTATCTCCATGACTTTCTAATTATACATGTACAATTTTCTTGACTTAAAAAAATTCTATCCACTTATTCATCTGGATAAATTAGTTAATCTTGGGTAAACCTTTGCAGTTAAAGCATTTTCTCTTTCTGAAAACCCATTCCCGAGTCATAAGCTGCTCTTCTATGAGCTTACACCAGTGCCCTCTGCTTATATCTCATTATATTAACAACAGCAAGCACTTATTCAGCACCTGCTCAATACCACACACTGTTGTGTTTTACTTACTATTAATTTATATAATACTCACAGAACCATCCAAAATAGGTTCATCTATTAGATGAACACTGCTTATTCATATCCTGTCCCATTAAATGCTAAGCTACTTGGGGGAAAAAAAAAAAAAGGACTCTCCTTTCATCTATGTTTGCCAAACTGAGCACACAGGTGAATACTTTAGTGTCTGTTGAATATATCAACCATACACACCATTGCCAATTTTAAATCACCTATTCCTTTTTAGAGGCACTACCTGTTAATAATATGATAAACTGACCCTTTCCCTGTACTATATAAAGCTTTCCTAAAATAACAGAAAAAAGTATCAAGAAAAACCTCTAAGTATAGTAAAATTTTAGGGACTTTATTTCAAAAACTAAATAAAACCGATAAAGTAACTAGACTCTTTTGTTCTGGATTAAGAAAGAGCACTTGGTACTAAGAAGAATCTATAAAATAAAAAAAATTTAAAAAGAAGACTTGTGTGAATAGCAATTTCCTACTACTCCTCCTGAATTTCGTGAAAAATAAAAGATGAATAGGGGGGCTGGGGATGTGGCTCAAGTGGTAGCGCGCTCGCCTATCATGCGTGTGGCCCGGGTTCGATCCTCAGCACCACATACAAACAAAGATGTTGTATCTGCCGAAAACTGAAAAATAAATATTGAAACACTCTCTCTCTCTCTCTCTCTCTCTAAAAAAAAAAGATGAATAGGGGAAAAAAATCCCATAAACTCTATCTTCATCCAAATGAGGTGAGACATAAAATCCATAAATTTAAAAAGTGAGTAAGGGTTGTTAAGATAAGCTAAGACAGGAAGTAGTTCCAAAATAAGACAAATAAAGGGAAATAAAGTGAGGTATTCCAGGGCACAGATTTCAGAACTAAAGGGAAAAAAAATAATCCCTTTAAAAAGGAAACTTGCCTTAAAGTGAGTTTGTCTGGAAAACAAATAATCTAAAAATCTAGTAGGACTCAAAGATGGACCACTCAGAAAATTCAGGAAGTTAAGAAAGATGTGCATTTTATAACAAAATCCCAGTAAAAACATTTGTGTGTGTGTGTGTGTGTATGCTGGGGGGGGGGGGGTGTGGTAGTGGGAACTGAACCCAGAGCTTAGAATATGTTAGGCAAATATTCTACTACTGAGCTACATCCCCAGCCCTTCTAATTTTGAGACAGGGTCTTGCTAAATTGTCCAGCCTGGACTTGAACCTGCAACACTCCTGCCTTGACCTCCTGAGCAGCTGGGATTTTTAGGGATCCATCAGACACTCAGAAACAAAAATACATTCTGAAAGGCACTTCCTATGCATAGTTGGACCAATAATCCAATTTATTCTGTTGATTAATAAAATGATAAAAAAGATGAGCAAAACTCACCAGATAAAGAATACAGACACGTATACATTAACAACAGGGATACCAGAAATATGTTTTTGTCATTGTGTGAATCATGGAGTGTACTTACACACACCAAGTTGGCTATAATATGGTGATATAATATTACAAGACTACCATTGTATAGGTAGTCTGTCATTGACCACAACATTGTTAAAAGATGTATGACTTAATAGAAAAATGTTGTAATCAAAGAGATGAAAATTCTAAGGAAATATTTTGCTTTATATTATACAAATTTATGAAGATGTTACTTTTAGGAAGAAAAAAAGGAAATTATGAGAACTCAAGGAAAGATGGTAAGAATGAAAATCAAATAACAAAATAGGAGATTAAATGTGAGATGGTACAAGAAAAATTCTACTTGAAAAAATTTACGTGAAAGTGAAATTTTAAAACTGTCAAAAAACAAAAGAATATGATAGGTAAAAAGTAAAGCAAAAAAAGATCCAATTTATGTATAACTGGTACAGGAAGGAAACCCAAACACTGGAACAACACAAATATGGAATTTATATTCAAGAAAGTTTTCTGAAATACATGAATTGAAAGTATACATTATATGCCTGAAAAATTCAACAAAAATCAGCCTGTACCAAGAAACATTCTAGGCAGAGGCCCTAAGCAAATTAGCAAGACCTTATCTCAAAATAAAAATTAAAAAAAACAGGGCTGGAATGTGGTTCAGTACTCTTGGGTTCAATCCCTGGTATCAAAAAAAGAAAAAATACAACATATGAATATCTAATAAAAACTTAAATGAAAAAAAGGAATTTTTTAAAAACTGTGAAATGCAATCATAAAAATATCAAGCCAAGAAGCCAAAATATTTAAGCCTTTAATTTTCTTTATTACTTTCTTTTTATTGAGTGATAATTAACATTTTAAATTGATAAACATACATTTATATTCTAAGTCTATATTGTCAAATGTATGTATATGTATATATCTATCTATATAAATGGTATAGGAAACAAAATTGGAGATTTGGACTTCTGTAAGATATTCACAGAATGAGAAATATCAAGATAATCTAAGATTAGACTCGAAATGTATAAAATCTCCATGCTCTTCTAAAAAACTATTTAATAGCTATCTATTAAAATTATATTTCATTATGAATCCAGAGAATTTTCATGGGAAAATACTTACATTCCCAATCTCAAAGTTTTGTCTCATGAGTAGGTAAAGTGAGGCACTAGCGTGTGACCGGATAGTACTGATACTACTGCTACAGTGTCGAAGAAGCCGGAGGCATAAATCAGCACACTGTTCTGTTTCTTCTTCAAACAAGAGTTCAGGGAACTATAAAAACAATATCAACATTGAATTTACACAGTAAAAATTCCAGAGATATATTAATATAAACCTGAATTGGACATCTGGCAGATCAGCACAGAAACTAAATGGATGGTTAAAGTACAATATTAACTAATGGTTAACAGTGGGACCACAGCCAGACAGATGGGGTTCAGATATTGATGATGTTACTTACCAAGGTTACTAGTCGGGTGACCTTGGACAAGTTTTCTCATCCATAAAGTAGGCCTAATAACAATATCTACATGGGATTGTTATGAGGCTTCGATCAGATAATGTGCAAAAAACACAATTTAATTACCAACATATAATAGTTCTATATTTTTTATTTTTATAAAACAGTATAAAAATATTTTCACTGGCTAAATTTAATCAACAACACTGTATTTCATCTTCTAGGATGACACAAAGATCAAACAGTTACCTTTAAAATTTAAGAATATACTATATTTTTAATATACTATATTTTTTAGAGGAAAATAAGCATAGGAAAGAAGTATTTGAAGCACCTGAACAAATAAATACTTTTCTATTCATCATAGGATAAATTAATTTCACTGGGTTGATTGCTCATACATTACATTTCTGATAAATCAAGTGGAAAAAAGAACAAGGTGAAGAGAAAATAAGAAAAGCCCCAAATTTAAGATTAACTATTAATTTCAGACCACTTTCCACATCAAAATTCTTATCTTTTATATTAAAAATTGGTCAATGGTGATCCAAATAAATGAGAAAAAAAAAAAAACGTGATCTTGGATAACGGTAATAAAGAAAGCAAAGTCAAACAAGACTATAGGTACAAAATAACCTACCTTTGACACAAGGGCTCTCTGGGTAGCAAAACAGTGTTGCAGATAAACAGCACTTTGGTTACAGGCCATGCTATGTAGCAGAACTTTTAGCACTCCACCAAGAATGCTCTCTTTGGACTCTGTTACAGAAACTGTCTGCAATTTAGAAATAAATAAATAAACAGAATGGAGATACACTTGCAATTTGGTCAGGGAGGTAAAATGTGTATAAAAAAACAAATTTTTATAAGAAAATAATAACAAGTAGGAAGACTTCAAGTAGAAACTGAGTAGGATTTGGATAATATAAGGAGGAAACAGAAAAAAAAGAATGGACAGAATTTAAATGAGAAGGAAAAAAAGAGAAGCACACATATAATAGTAAGAAACCATAAAGTATGTTCTAGGGAAATTTGTAAATAAATCTGGACTGACTTGAGATTTATGTAGAAAATAACTAGAGTAAGGTTGAAAACATGGAGTGGTGCCTATGGTAGAGAATTTCAGTTGTATGCCACGGCTATAGCTATTTTCTTTCTTTTTTAAACCATTTTCTTTCTTTTTTTAATTGAGCCATATCCCCATACACTCAGTCCTTTATTGCATTTTATTTAGAGAAAGGATCTCACTGAATTGCTTAGGACCCCACTAAATTGCTGAGGCTGGCTTTGAACTTGCGACCCTCCTGCCTCAGCCTGCTAGGATTCTTTCTTTAGGAACAGAAATCTTGGATTTTAGCTGGGAACTCTGAATCCAGCTACAGAGAAATGGGAAAAAGAGAAGTTTAATCCTTTGAGGTATGCCCTGAGAGGCATAAGTGTATACTATGCTTCTGCTGCACTGACTAAAATGTAGATGTAAGGGCTAAAGACTGAAAAAGTGTTTTGAATTAGCTATCTTGGATTTATTATTTCTTCTGATTCTCTCTCTTTTTTTTTTTTTACTTCAATTAATATAGTACCAAAACATAAGAGCTTCTACATCTGAAGAGTTTCCTATCCTTAGGCAACCAAGAAATACTGAATTTTTTATATTTTAAAAAATTTTAAGTAGGGCAATAATAAATAAAGTAAAATATTTTAAGACGAATAATCTCATGGAAAGGTAGAGAATGGATTAAAAAGAATACAGAGTGATTATTAAGAAATAGGCAGTCATTGACATAGCTTTGAAATAAGAACCTGACAGAGTGGTGGTAGTTGAAAAGGAATGGAAGTAGAAGGTGAGAGGCATATTTACTAAAACAAATGAGAAATCTTGGCAATTGATTTAAATATTCTATCTTCTACTTGCTGGCTGTGTAATCAAGAGCAATCACTTAACATTTCTGTGGCTAACTATTCTCATCTACCATATGGGTATATTGATGATTTCAACTGCATGTTTTAATTTTGTACAGGGAATTGAGCGTAAGGGTGCTTAACCACCAAGCCACATCCCCATCCCTTTTTGTATTTTATTTAGAGACAGGGTCTTGCTGAGTTACTTAGGGCCTCGCTAAATTGCTGAGGCTGGCTTTGAACTCATGATCCTCCTGCCTCAGCCTCCCAAGCTGCTGGGATTACAGGCATGCACCACTGCTTGGCTTGCATGAGTTTCTTGTAAGAACTCATGAGAGTTAATATTTGTAAGGTGCCTAAGACAGTATCTGACACAGAAAAAAATTAAATAAATGTCAACTGTAACTACTGACACTAATAGGATAAAACTGACTAGAAGGCTACTAATAGGACCAAATAATATAAATATATAAAAAGCTTAGCATGGTACAGTGGCACACACAAGGCTCAGGCAGGAGGATCACAAGTTAGAGGACAGCCTCAGCAACTTACTAAGGCTCTATGCAATTTAATGGGACCCTGTCTCAAAATAAAAAATAAGGGCTGGAGATGTAGGTCAGTGGCAAAGTGCCCTAGGTTTAATCTCCAGTACCAGAGAGAGGGGTGAGGGGAGGGAGGGAAGAAGACTCTGTGTAAATTAAAGTCCTAGAACTCTCTTGTAGGTAAGCATGGCTATGCATACAAGTTTAAGATAGTGTGTAAGGATAACCAAACAAATAAGTACTCAGTGGTCATTTAGAAATGCAAGGTTAAGCTTTGAAGGGGAAAAAAAAAAGAGATACAGCTTTATAATCATCCTCAAAAAAATAAACATTGATACTGTGGCTGTGAGAAGAGATATAATTAATAATTAGAGAATCAGACTGCTTAGAACTAAATCTTTAGAAATTACTGATATTTAAATGAAGTTACACAACTCAATAACTACTTTCCTCCTAGCTTAATTTACCAAGTCTATACTTTAAATTCCCTCTTCTTTGTGTTCTTACCTGGACAACAATCTCTAATGTATCTAAAATGATTAGGTTTGCTTCAGTAGCCAGATTTCCATCAATTAGTGCTTCATGTTCAATCTCTGCTCTTGACCTAATATAAAATGGCATAAGAAATTATATTTATCTTTTTAAAAGCCATAACCCTAAAAGACTTTGAGGATGCATAAAAATGAAAATCTTGAAAACATTTTAAATATTTGTGTGGATAACAAAATTATTTAAAAAGGCAGTATTTAAAAAATGTTTTTGTTTTATCCTATGATTTGTTGACCATGCCAATACACATTCTCTTACCCTACTACAGAAGCACAATGACACTAAAAGTGTAAATATTTAAATACTTTTGTTTTAGCTTTCAAACATGCAATAAACGTGTAATTTCATTATGAAGATTAGTACACTGACTCTAGGTGGTGCTATGTGGATTTGTATTTAGGAATGCTTCCTGTAAAGCAGAAAACATTAAGAATTCATCTTGGCATTCCCAAAATTTTCAAAGTATTTATTCAGGACAAAAGTACTTATTATTTCTCAGGTTTCATCTAACTTTCTACCAATTTTTTTTATACAAATATGTTCATAATATCTTCAGTGAGATGAGATAGAATCATACATTAGAAATAAAACTGAAAAAAATCTATGTGAAGTGATAGATATGCTAATTACTTTGTGGCAATCATTTCACAACTGCACACACATATAGCAAAACATAATGTGGTACACTGTAAGTATGCATATTTTAATTATTACTCAATAAAGTGGAAAAGGCAAATAAAGAAAAAGAAAGCCATTTGATGCAACAAAGTGGTTTACTTGAATACTAACATTTATATAAATACCACTTAATGGAAATTAAAAATCAATAAAATTATTTATGGGTAAAGTTGACATTTTTAAGTAGCAACAGATAGAACCTATGTATTAAAGTGGATAAACAACACATTAAAAAAAAGTAAAAGGACATACTAAATGCTAACTTTTTGAAGTTCTTAGGTCTGTAATTGTTTTGTGTCTTCACTATTAGCACTAAACCACTAAAGAAAATGCTTCATGAATTTAATGTTTTACAAATTGAGGAAAATATTAAATACTAATATTTTTATATTAAAATATTAGCTCAGTAGCAGAGTGCAAGTTTAGAAGGCATTCGAATAAAACACAAAATAAAATACAACCATTATCAGAATTAAATTAGAAAAGAAAATATTTAATGTTGACACTTAAAATTTCCAGTGAGACTGCATAAAGAAACATAACAAGACAGTTTAAGCAAAAAAAAAAAAAAACAATTAAGAAAACACCCAAAAAGTCTTTCTCAAACCAGAGAAGAGAAGCTGAGAGAATAAGTTACACAAATGAAAAAATAAAAGTAACACATTAATAATGCCTGGCTGCTTGTGACTTCTGAAAACAACAATACAGGGAAAAGCAACCAGAAAAATGGACTTGGCAGTTGAGGAAAGTACACTCAAACCTGAAGAGTTCTCACATATTTATATTACATTTAGTCTCTGATCATTTGAAACTCTCATATATATATATGATACTGATACTGTTATTTTTCTCTCTGCTGGCTCTCACACAGCCTTGTTTCCTGTGTTTTGTGATTTTACTGTCTGTAAGAAAAAATTTCTGGAAGTTTATTTGTGAGAATCTTCTGAGGCTTGGGCTACAAATGGTTACCCGGGTGACCCACCCTCCTGGTTTGCCTTGGAAGATCAGTGCTAAAACTGGAAGGAACCTGGATGAGTAAGTCAGCTTATTTTTTGGGTTAGCCAAGCTAATTGAGGACTAGCAATTACGAATTCTCAGGTGAAAAATTTAAGCCCCTCTATGCGAGACTTCCAGCTAGGGAAGTCTCATCACAATCCTCTGGGTGGTAAAAAGGGTCGTCCGGGGCTGGGGTTGTAGCTCAGTGGTAGAGTGCTTGCCTTGCATGCATGAGGCCCTAGGTTTGGTCCCCAGCACCATATAAAAAAATAAATAAATAAAATAAATGTATTTTTAAAAAGGCGGGGGTCGTCCAGTCTAAGTGCATTTCTACTCATTTTCAGCAGTGGAATCCATGTCACTAGTTTGCTTGCATGCTAGAAAGAAAAGATCTGCATTATTTTTGTCTTTCTTTAATTTTATTCTAAGATCTAAGAGGGCAAATATTCATTTTGTAATTCTTTGCAATACTTGAAATTTTTAATTTAGTGTGACACCTAAAATTGTTCAGAAAATAGCTGCTCATTGCACTTTCCCCTTGGATTTATTGGGGGAAATAGGTTTTGAAATATATCACACATTTCGCTAAATATGTTCTAATCTAAAATTTAAAAATTAGATATATTAACTTTTGAGATTTGAATGCCTAATAAATATAAAACTAAAATTAATCATCTTCCTCTTCCATTTGAAATTCAACAAGTCCATAAGAAATATAAATTAGAAAGTTATATTACTTGTCAAGCTTCTCTGTGTTTTGACGCCAATGAGTCATATCCTTTCTCCATCTCAGATTTTCTTGACTTCCAAAGGCACTTCCAGATGGGCTTCTCTCTGTCAAATAAATTTCAAAACCAATTTAAAAATGATATTTCCGTTGAATCACATCTACGTATAACTGTAAACATGTAAGAAATGCTGCAGGTCATTAATTTTGTACAGTCATTTTATCCTTAGTACAAGTGAAAAAACCTCCGACAATGATGTTTTTTATTTGACACCTTCAAAATAGTTACAAAAAAAATGTTTGCTACATGGGATATTTCTTTTAAAAATCACTCTTTTAAATAAACAAAGGTTCTAACAATGCTTTTCTTCCAAGACTTTAAATGATATGATATTTCTTCCTACCACTTCCCCTCGCTTGCCTCATTACAGTTTTCTTGCTCTCTTTCCTATTCCCTATTAGCATGTATAGTCTCATGTACTCCTGATTTAGGACCTCAGTAACAGCTGTTGTTCCTTTTACCTGATTGCTTTTCTCAGAATTTTCACAAATCATTCATCGTTTTTTCAGAAAAGTCTCCCCCTACTCTCCAACACTTCCTTTCTCTTAATTTGTTTTATTCCTTTCCATAGCACATATAACTACAAGAATATAAGCTACTTAAGAACAGAAATGATATCTATTTTGTACAGCATTTTATGCCCATGTTGATAAAGTGTCTGGCACATATTGAGAGCTCAATAAGTTTCTGTTCAATAAATAAACAAAACAGAAAGAATTCTTTATTACTTCCCTTGGTCTACATAAGGCGGGAAAAGAGGAAGGGGGAGGGCGTTCTCTGGAGAGGTTTCTAGATTTGAAGGAAGACTAGAATATTATGGGCTCTTTTAAGGGATAGTACAAATTATTCATAAAAATCCATCAGAAGTGGAGAAGGCATTGTGAATTGTGGAGAAATATACAACATACTTTAATGGAATCAGTATGATTTTAAGCTTTCAACCAGAACACTAATGATCTTTTTTGAAAAAGATACTTTAAATTGGTTGAGAGGATGGAAGATTAATGAAAGTGAAAATTCATAGTTCAAACTGAAATTTAAAAAATAAAAAAAACAATTACCATTTGCCAAATGATAAAAAAGTCTATGCACTTTCCTATTTTCTTCCCTTTCCTTTCTTCCCTTCTTTTCCCTTTTTATTTAAAAATCTCTATCTTTGAGAAATTTTGTAAAAGAAAACAAAATACATGCTCATAATAAGGTAGCTAGAAAAATAAATGCATGTAATCTATTTACATTTCTATAATTTTCTTTTTTCCCCAAGAAATTATCTCTCACTTCCTTAGGTGACATAGTTTAGATGTCCGAAGGTAAATAAGAAAAATAAAAGCTTTACTTTTTTAACACAAGAAAAACTTTAATTTTTACATTCAAACAATAGTAGTTGTACTCAGGCCCACAGGTTAAAAAAAAAAACAATATAAGATAAGAGTTAATAGTCCCATTCTCTCGGAAAATACACCTTAAAAAAAGAGGTGTGGTATAACACAAAGAATACTAATTGGAAACCAAAAGATTCTGCTTCTGTTACTTAGTTTTATGACCTCAGGCAAGTTATTTATTATTTTCTTAACCCAAAAGATATATATATGTGTATATATATATATATATATATATATATATATATATATATATATATAT
>NW_026000082.1:4390666-4432342 GCF_001458135.2 Marmota marmota marmota | reverse complement strand
ACAAAAAGTAAGATTTTAGTTAACCAGATTCTAAAGTCTACGCTCCTCATCTTTATATCATGTTCTAATATTTGGTTGATAAATATAGTAAATAATAATGGGAAATCAGTGAAAGGGATGTTGAGAGGAAAGACCCTGGAAAACTGAACATACTTAAATGGCAGGGTCATGATTTTAACTACCTTCCAGATCTTCTCTCGACTCTGCATAATAATGGTAGCAGCTAATAATTTCATAATACTTACTTTGGCTTTAGGTAATATAGTAAACACTTTATATATAGTAATTTACTTACCCCTTACAGTAGTAGAAAAATATTATTATCAGAGAAAAATATTATCCCATCTTACAGCAAGAAAACTGAGCCATCAGGAGTGTTATGTAATCAACAGTGAGACTGGTATTCAAATGCAGAAAATGTGGCTCTAGAGTCCAAGCTCTTATTCACTATGTCTACTCTCTTTCATGTACTCAAGCACATATAAGTGAATTCACCTACATAAATTAACTTAACCACTATGCTGTGCTTCCTGATCTAGGTACAAATAACTGATCTAGGTGCAAATAACTTTGAATCTCATCCAAAATCTACAATCTCACTCATAAGAAAATATTCATTTGTTTTAAAAGTAGATACTTTTTATAAATAAACTTTCAGATATGCAACAATGCACTGAATTTTCAAGTACCTACTATTTAGAAATGCAACTGAAAAATTATTCTGAACTTTAAACTTTACCAACAGGCACACATTGACATTTCTTATACCCCATATAAACTGCCAATAACATTGTGACAAAATTGAAAGGAAGTTAAAGAAACGAAAAAACTCAATATTGTAACAATGTCAGTTTTTTTCTAAAATTTCTATAGGATCAATGCAATCCTAATCAAAACCCCAGTCAGGAAATCTGATAACCTGATTTTTAAAATTTAACAGGGGAGGGCTGGGATTGTGACTCAGTGGTAGAGTACTCGCCTAGCATGTGTGAAGCACTGGGTGTGATCCTCAGCACCACATAAAAATAAATAAATAAAATAAAGGCATTGTGTCCATCTATAACTAAAAAAAATATTTTAAAAAAAATCTTAAGGGGAACAGCAGAAGCCAATAATATGTAAGTCACTTTGGAAAAAGAACCAGGTGGAATGGTAGCGGGTAGGGGAGATAAATTTGCTCTACCAGATAGGAATGCTGCTAAAAATGAGAATGATAAGGTCAGTGATTTTGGCATATGGACAGACAAATAATCTAACAGAGAACAAAAAGAATGTCCTATGCATATTTGAAAATATGATCTATGACAAAGCTAAAACTGTGGGTCCGTGGTGAAAGGATGAACAGTTTAATAATATTGAGACAAATGATTTCCCTGGTGGGAGAAAAAAAAGTGGATTCTGTCTGACCTTGCACCATTCTATCAAAACTAAATTCCAGATAAAGAAGAAACTTAAATGCAAAAGGCAAAAACTTCAAATTTTAGAAGGAATATACTATGATTCCACTCCTGGGTACACACCCTAGTGAAACCTTTTGATATCGTTGTTTGTAATAGTCAAAAAGTGCAAACACCATAAACTTCCTTTGAGATAGAATATATAATGTATAATACTTTCATATAATAGATTACAAACTGCAGTGGTACATATCAACATGAATGCCTCTCATATAGTATTCATAGTATATAGTCATAAAAAGGATAAAAATCATGTAAAGGTGAACAAAATATTATTTTGGTATATTGCCAAAAACATTACCTCAAAGGTTCATGTGTTGGAAGTCTGGTCTTCAATGTGGCAACGTGTTAAAAACTGATGGGACCTTTAAGACGCGGAGCCTAGAGGGAAATCATTACTGATCCCTCTCTGGTCTCTCTAACTTCCTGCCTCACCATGTGCTCTCTCCCTCTCCAAAGACCTCTGCCATAATGATATGTGCCATGTGGTACCTTAGCCAAGATGGTCTTCACCAGAGCTGAAACTGATAAGAGCTGCCTGATCTTGGACTTTCAGTCTCCAAAACTGTGAGCTAAATAAACCTCTTTCCTTTCTAAATTACTCAGTTTCTCATGTTTCATTCTAACAGAAAACAGACCAAAAGAGAAAATAAAAAAAGGTGGCAAAACTATAAAGAAAAACAAGGAGGGACTTCTGTTCTGGACAATGCTGAACAAGGTAAATCAAACCCTCATCTAACTAAAAATAATCAAACTTGAAAGTATAAAAAGATTTTTTTGGGGGGTGAGGGGGACAGAAGAAGCAAACAGAACTTAGAAAACTGAGAAAAATTTACACAATAACCATATTAAGACCTCAATGTTTTGGTTTAATGTAATATCAGGTATAGTAAAGAAAAGAATTAGTTAACTAGAATATAGATTAAGCAAAAAGATGGATTATACAGAAGAAGAGAAAGACAAAGAGGATATGATAAAAAGGATTAGCATATAACTGGAATACAAAGAGAGGAGAAACAGAATGGAGAAGAGGCCATTAAATTTAGACAGTTAGTAGCTGAGAATTTTAAAGAACTGAAGAAAAATTTTGAATCAGATTAAAAAAATAAACTCATAAAGTACAAATCAGGATAAATATAAGAAATTAAACAATTCAACACAGTGAATTCACAGAAAACCATTCTTAGAAGAATATCATAAAGAAGCAACAGAAAAAACAGATTATCTTCAAGGAGGCAAGTTAGGTCACAGCTGACTTATCAACAGCAGCAATGGAAATGGGAAGACAGTGGGAGCAATGTTCTCAGCTTACATAAATAAACTAGAATACTCAGATTCTATTTTTTAATCTAAAAAATGAAAGTCAAATAAAACCATATTTCTAATAAGCACTGAGACAGTTTATCACAGGCAAACCCACAGCATAGAAAATTCTAAAGGATATATTTCACAATGAGGAAAAATGATCTCATATAGAAGATCAGGAATTCATAAAAGAACAAAGAACAAAAAACATGGTGAACACACATGCAAATCTAAATAATAACTGGCTCTATATAGCCGTAGTGATAATGATAATTTAAATAATACTTCCATGAGAACTATAATGATATTTATAAATAAAAATGCATGAAAATTATTTTAAATTGGGAGAGAGGTAAGTAGAGTCAACCTGTTCTAAGATCCTTCTTTTAACTAATGGGAAAATAAAGATACGATTAATATTATATTTGGTAATTTAAAAGAATAACATGATTCATAATGTAATCACAAAAAGAAAAGAAACAGATTGTATAACTTTCAAATGAGTAGGGAAAAGCAGGTGGCATGGGGAGAAAATGAGGGAAAAAATCCAATAGAAGTCAGTAAATGAGACAAAAAACCATAATAGGTGAAACAATATAAATTAAAAAGAAAAAGCTAAGTGCATTAAATTTAATTATACTAAATATAATAATTAAAAACTTTAGTGAAAGGGAATGATTACCAGGCCACATTTTTAAAAATATAAGACAAAATCTAACTATGCTATTTATAAGATACATTTTACATATGATACAAGTATATTGAAAGAATAAGGATAAAAAAACTCACGACATTTATAAACACTAGGCAAAAGAAACCAGGATTAACTATACTTTTTTTAAAAGCATTAAACATGTTGAAAAAAGGTACAATTCACCTAAAATATACAATAATTTAAATTTCTGAATACCTCATAATCAGGCCACAAAAGAAACAAAAATCTGATAGAACAAGGAGAAATGACTGAACTAAAATTGTAATGGGGTATTAGAATAGCAGACAAAACTCAAAAAAGGCTAAGATTGAAATGGGGAATAACAGAAATATACAGAAAACTGTGACAAAAAATTGAAGAACATTCGTCCATTTTGATATGAGATATTTTTAAAAATTAACCATGTATTATACATAAAATCAATTGCCCAAAATATAACAGACTAATTAAAACCACACAGTTAAGTCCTATTTGAGAATCCAATTAGGCCAAAAATCACCAATTTTTACAACTAGAAATTTAAAAACATAATAAACAATTCAAAAGAGAGGATCAAGAACATCCCCAAACTGGTACTAAAGATACACTCCAAATTTCTGAAGAGATGATTAAGATAAGAAAGGTACGAAAAGCTAGTCACAGAAATGAAAGGGTTTATTTACATCTACTACAGATGGTATGGACAATAAAGACCATACAAGATATTTAGAACAACTTTATATGCTAAGAAATTTGAATAATTTTTCCATTAGAATACAATTTACAAAAACTAGTATAAGGAGACAGGAAACTTGAACAGTCTTACAGTTGTGGAAGAAATTAAATCAGTAATTTAAAAACTTTCAAAAAATTCCAGGCACAGATGGTTTCTCCCACAAGTTCTCCAAATATTTCAGGAAGAAATAATTCTAATCTTAAACAAGTACTTGCAAAGAACAGAGTAAAAAGAGGAAACTCTAGCTCATTTTAATTGGTTAACCTAACTTTGAGTTCAAATCTTAAAAGAACATTATGAGAAAGAAGAGTTACAGGCAATCTTACTTATAAACATAAATATATAAATCCTAAATAAAATACCAGCAAGACAAATATACCAATATACAACCATGAAAAAGCTGAATTTAATTCAGGATTTCAAGGTTGGCTTAATAATAGAAAGACAAGCAGACCACATCAAAAGATTAAATGCAAAATAAATAAGCATGTCAACACATAAAATAAAAGTTTTTGATAAAATTCAATGACTATTGAAGATTGAAAAATAAAGCTCTGGGCTATGGGTAGAGCTCAGTGACAGAGCATTTGCCTACTATGTATGAGGCCCTGGTTTGATCCCCAGCACTGCAAAGGGCAAAGCAAAAAATAAACTCTTCATGAACTACAGACAGAAGGGAATTTCCATAATACAATAGAGGGTATATTAAAAAATACAGAGTTATGGAATATATATTTAAGAATGAAATGTTAAAAGTTTTCCTTTTAGGGATGCCAACTACTACAATTTCTATTCAATATTGTACTGGATGTCCTAGTCAGTACAATAAATTATGAAAAAGTCTGAAAGGAAGAAACTAAATTGCCATTATTCTTAGATAATATGATTGTATAAATAGAAAATTTTTATTAACATATTAGTAGCTTAGCAATTCTGATGGAAACAAAAATCACTGTATAAAAATCAGTACTGTTTCAACATAAAAGCAATCAAAAGTTAGAAAATAGAAATTTTTTAAAAAAGATGACAGATTATGTTTTTTCAAAAGATGACCATTAAAAGAAGATCAAGGACCAAAATAAATCTATAAAAGATGGGCTGAGTCTCTGTGGTGGAAATCATAAGTTTATGTATTCACAGATATTAAATGTAACCTAAACAATAGGGAATCTAATGTGTTCAAAATTAGGAGATTTTATATGTAAGAATATCCATTTTCTCCAAAATTGATCCATAATGCAATACAATATTAATCAAAATCTCCCCAAAATTCATTGGGTTTTGTTAATTCTAATTCAGTGGAATTTTTACAAGCTGATTTTAAAATCTGTGCAGAAAAACAGAGGGTAAAACATCAGCCAAGAATAATTTTTTCTTTAAGGTTTAAGGAGTTTTCCACACTCTAAACTATATAGGGGCAGTACTTCAGAGCAATAAGGAAAACATTCCTTTTTTTTTTTTTCCAAAGGTGAATGGGAAAATACTCTTTCAATAAATGGTATGAGAGTATTTGGTATAATATGCTAAATAAATATATATGTGAATCTGGACTCCTCAAATTATATTATACATTAAAAAGTCAATTCCAGATAAATTTTGGAATTATGTTAAAGGAAGAATAAAAAAAAGCATTTAAAAAATAACCCAGCAGAATACTTCAAAATTTTGAAATGAGAAAAAATGTTTTCCTTTTTTTTTGATGGTGCTAGGGATTGAATGCAGGGCCTCACACATACCAGGCAAGTACTCTACCAATGCCCCCAAATTTCTTAAATAAGGGACAGAAAATAATTTGGGAAATTTAAAAAATTTTTAAGTTAGATGTTCTAACCTCCAAATTCACAATTTAGAGTATGAAAACAGTCTTAGAGAATAACTATTTGAACCACTTATACTTGAAAATGGACTTGATCAAGAATATGTACATATACTCCTACAAATTCCTATAAAGGGGCAGACAATTCAACGGAAAATGGGGAAAAAAAAACTTCTAGATACTTCAAAAGAGAAAATCTAAAAGGCCAACATACCCATGCAAAAGTGCATATTCTATAAACCACTGAGGAAAGGAAAGCTAAAATGAGATACAACTATAAATTACCATACTGGCAAAAACCAAAGTCTGACAATTCTAAATACTGATGAATATGTAAAGTAATGGGACCTTACACTGCAAGTATAAATTGAAACAAACCCTTTGGAAAATAGTTGGGCATAATCTGGTAAAGATGAAGATAGTAGAGTCTAATCACTCTTTCAAATCAACAAATTCCAGTCCTAGAGAATACCCTAAATAAATATGTATATATGCATAAATGATATATAAAAGAAAACCTATAAGATTGCTATTTGTAATAACCCCAAATCACCTACTTATCTAGGAATGGATAAATAAACAAAATTATCTCAGAAAATGAAATATTATACAGAAATTAAAATCAGTGAAATATAGCTATAACTTATAACATGGATAAATATTAAAAACACAATGTAAATCTAAACTATGATATTTAGGAATTCAAACTTAACAAAACCATAAGCAAATCAAGCCATTATTTCATTAGTCAGGATAGTGGATGACTTGGGAGGGAAAGCTGTGGTTGGAAAAGAGCATACCAAAGATTTTTGAAAGATAGCCAATGTTCTCTTTTTTTGTCCATAGTGGTAGTACAAAGTTGTTTTCTGATGTTTTGAAAACTTGCTCATTTGCGTTTCGTGTACTTTTCATAGTTAGACATGTAAAAAAATGAAAAGTACGGTCAATAAAATGGAGAATAGTGGTCATTTTGAGAGAAAGAAAGAATGGAATTAAGGACAATAGACTTCAAAGGTATTCATGGCATTTTATTTCTTAGGATAACCATTGAGTACACTGCTGCTTTTTCTATTATTAGATTTTGTACATGCACTTTATAACTTTCTATTGTATATAAAAAAATCACCAAAAACACAATTGACAAGAAAAACTAATAAACTGAATTCACTAAAATTAAAAACTTTTGTACTTGGATATATCTGGCTACAACAATCTTGTTTATTTGTTTAAAAGGAAGTAAGCCTTTTATTGTCCCACAGAAAATGTTTGGGGATTTAGATTACTATATAATGACTTATCTGTAAGTATCTTATATTATACAGTTTGTTAGTTTTAAGATTTAAGAATTCACATTTAGGGGTTGGGGTTATGGCTCAGCGGTAGAGCGCTTGCCTCATACGTGCAAGGCCTTGGGTTTGATTCTCAGCACCAAATAAAAATAAATAAATAAAATAAAAGTTATAAAAAACCCACTAAGATTAACATAGAAAAATGTTTTAAAAAAACTTATTTAAAAAAAGGGTTCACATTTAGAAGGGGTAGGAAGGATAGTGGAATGATCGGACATTATTCCCTATGTACATGTATGACTGCACGACCGGGGTGATTCTGCATTGTATGCCCACAAGAATGGAAGTTGGCTCCATTTGTGTACAATGGGTCAAAATGCATTCTGCTGTCATGTATAACTAATTAGAACAAATAAATAAAATGAAAACAATAGATTTCACATTTATAGAAGTACAGTTAGGTTTGTTATCTTGAAAATTTTAAGGACTTTTGCGGCATCAGAAAGCATGCAGCTTGCCCTCTGACAGGCAGCTAGATGGACATTCATGAGATAGAAGACTAAACATCTTATCAATGTCTTTAAAATTTTTTTTTAAGTTGTAGATGGACACAATACCTTAATTTTTATTTATTTATTTTTATGTGGTGCTGAGGATCAAACCCAGTGCCTCACACATGAGAGACAAGCACTCTACCACTAAGCCACAACACTAGCCCCACATCTTATCAATTTTAATAAATTTCTGCAAACAAACAACCAGTCTCAAAACTTTTGCACTTCAAACAGCACCATTAAGAAAGTGAAAAGATAATTCATGGAGTTTTGCAAATTAAATATCTGAAAAGGGATTTTATCTAGAATAAGGAACTTTCTGAATTCAATAAATGTAAAGAATAATACAATTTAAGAATCTGGAAAGACGTTTCTCCAAAGACAAATGAAAAATTTGCCACTGAACAAAGGAAAAGGTGCTCAACATCATTAGATCCTTAGGGAAACACAAAGCAAAACCACCATGAGATGCCACTTCATATTCATTAAACATGACTATAATTGAGAAAACAAATAATTATGAGTGTTGGCGAGGATCTGGAGAAAAGGAGCTCACATGCATTGTTTGAGAGGATGAATACCGGTGCAGACACACTGGAAAAAAAGGATCTTAAAATTTTCTCAAAATGTTAAATGTAGAGATACCATGTTATCCAGTAAATTCACTCTTGGGTAGCTAAGAGAGATGAAAATACGTGTGCACACAAAGACATGTACACAAATGTTCACTATGAAATAGCATTATTTCTAGCAGCCTCAAAGTGGAAATGACCAAATTGTTCACCAACTGACAAAGAGATACACAAAATTTTGGTATGTCAAGATAATGGAATACTATTTGGTAATAAAAAGAGAAAGAAGCTTTGATACATGCTATAACATGGATGGATGAACTGCAAAAGTATTATATTATGTTCAGTGAAAGAAGTCAAACACCCAAGATCACATGGTACCCAATTTCATTTACATGAAATACCCAGAATAGGCAAATCTATATAAATAGGAAGTAGATTAGTCACTCTCTAATTTAGGGGTTGGGAAGAAATGGGGAATAACTGCTAATAGGTATAAGGATTCTTTTTAGGATGATTAAAATGTTCTGAAATTAATTTAAGTTGAAGGCTGCACAACTCTATAATAAACACCAAAATAGGTGAATTTTGAACATCTTAATAAAGCTATAAAAAGTTGTCAAGGAGGACAAATTTCATAAGTATTATATATTTTTCTGAAAAAAAGTCATTTAAAACTTTTAGCACTTGAACTTGCTCTATTGGCAGTTTGCCTCCTCTTGGTACACATACCCTTCTCTTTTATAGCAAGAAAAAATATAGGGACATAGTAAATACCAATTTATAAAACAATGAAAAAGTATAAATCTTCACAGATTAAAAAATATTCTCAACTGCTCAAGTGACACTATATCGTGGGGCTGATAAAGTATAAAAAGCATGGATTTTAGAAATAAAGAAAATGAGCTTTATAAAATAGGGCAATTTTCAATAATTCTAAATGACAAAAAACAGTTTTATCCCATAAAGCTTGATATAATAGTATTTAAAACAATGTAGATATTCTGGGAGTTTTAATGTTTTAATTCAATAAATAAAGCTCAGAGTACTTCTGCATGAGCTAATAAAACAATCTCTGTTAGTATGAGCACATCCTCAAAAATATCTTCCAGAAAAAAATTTCTGTAGGAGGACTGCTTTACCGTTGATGTGAGGAGAAAACTGCCAGGTCTTGTTAGCTGAGGGACTGATGTTCC
The DNA here is from genome assembly GCF_001458135.2 of Marmota marmota marmota. Taxonomy (NCBI): domain Eukaryota; kingdom Metazoa; phylum Chordata; class Mammalia; order Rodentia; family Sciuridae; genus Marmota; species Marmota marmota. Next base: position 4,422,723 of record NW_026000082.1, on the reverse strand, counting down.
TGCAATTGCCATGGCAACTGTTTGGCTTATCATGCTTCCACTCTCACTTTCATAATCATCAGTTGCTATACAAATTGGTCTTCCTCGTTGATTGTGAGTTTCTGAAGAAAAAAAACATAGAACAAAACTGCTTAACTCAACTAAGAGTTATTGAGGCCACTATTTCTTTTCCCTATTCTCCATCATTCTTTAAAAGAAAATACTTTTAACATATACAGTTGATTCTTGAACAATGCAAGTATATGAAAGTATAAAATATGAAATTATAAAAATGTATAAAGATGCAGACCTCCAGAATCAAAAATCTATATGTAACCTTTTTTAACGTAAATTTTGACTTTTCAAAAACTTACCTTCCAATAGCTTGCTGTTGACTAGAAGCCTCACCAATAATATAAACAGTACACATATTCTGTATGTTATCTGCATTTTATACAGTGAAAAATAGGCAAGGACCTTCAGAGATCTTTTTTTTACTGATACATAATTTATTGGCCAGGTGAACTGCTCACAGAGATTGATGATTGTCATACAGCATTTCCAGCAAATATTCACCACACTTGAATTCACTGCAACAGCAATAGTAGTCTAGTATGTACTATAGTTAACTTTGTGCAGTTATGATTTAATACTGCATCTTTTTACATTTCTCTCAAATGTGAATGGCATCATGTATACTCTGTGTAAATTTTGATGAATTATATAATGTTTTATAATAGATTTGTGAATATTTTATGGTAATAACTGATAAAATAGACTATCATCTACATATATTTTATGCATTCATGACATCTGACTTTTTCTCATTTTTTCCAACATTTCTAGAGTATGTGGTCTGTTTTTTTGTATGATTGCAAATATTTAAAAAAAAAAAATTCTGCCTAAAGGTGGACCCAGACACTCAAACCAAGTGATATTTATCATTAAATTTACGATTTAAACATATTTTAAACATGAATTCATTTCTACAGTAATAATTTCGAACTTGTGGAGAACTTTAACTTCCTAGTTTTAAAAAAAGATAAAATAATATAAACATTTCTACCTTCAAGTAAGGAAATTCTTAAGAATTTAAGATCAATTTAAGATCAAAATACTGGGAAGATTATACTCAACTATTAGTCCCTTAAAGGCAAAGAGTTAGTTATCTTTGTTGTAGCATCATATGACGTTCTTAATACACATCAGGTATTCAGAAAATGTTTTTGGTTTTATTAAATTGGGTATTCTTTATGAGACTAATTATTAGTTAAAATTTATTCACAGAAAATATTATTGCAACCAAAATTCTACATTTAAGTAGTCTAATTTAAGTAAAAATGTAAATATTTAAAGCAAGAGAAATAAAACTGTATGGATTCTAGTTTTTAAGAAGCAATTTAACTTCAACTTATTAACAGTGTTAATAATGAGCATAATTCTTGAAACTCAGGTGAATATTAGTTTCCATTATGTACATATATGAATAAAGTTGACACTGAGAGTAGCAGAACATGTCAACTTTCCTTGTATCTTTTTAAAGATGTATAGTACATACTCACAAAAACAAACCTAAAAAGTAGGTATACATTGTTACAAAATTATTATTTTTATATTCATCCTATAAACTACTTACATGGATTTTATAGTGAATTCCCTTACACAATCAAAAGTTTTTCAACAATATGGTTAAATATTTATCAGTGTATGTTTCTTTACATTTGTTTTGCTAAAATAAAATAATCCTTGAGATATTTTCTAACACTTTTAGACACGAAGCTTTAAAATTTGTCTTAATCATATCAAGTACCTGTAAAATCATATAGCTGTGGTACAGTTTCCATGATAATACCAATCAGAGGTAGATACAACATGGCCACTCGAGCCTTTATCTGGGGGTCAGAGTACCGTGGGTCAGAGTCATGACTGGATAGTAAATTGTGTACCATATTGATGACTTTCTTATGCAATCCAAAGAGTCTATTTAAAAAGAAGAGATGAAGAAGAAGTAGTAGTAAGGTCACAGAGATTAGATAATATCTTTAAAACAAACAGTAAGTCATGGTACTAAATCAATTTTGTTCATTTCTTAACTTTGCCATTTATATGCATGTATTCCCTTTTAAAATAAATAAAACAATATGAAAATATAAAATTGTATAAATTAAGAACTGGGGAAAAAGGAATTACTAAGCAAATTCACTTAGGAGTAAAACTGAACATTTTAACTCCTCATTAGTACATTTGAAAATTAAAAATTTTTAAGTGCACTTACAGTAACATTTTTTTCAAAAAATAAATTTTAAATAGCTTTAAACTGTATTTCATCAAATCAGATCTTTTCCCATTTACCAAAAATAAATTCTTTCCTTTTTCTGAAAAAAGAATCTTCTACCTTATGGTCCATGTAGTCCACAGAATGGTGTCTCTCTGACATCTCTAGTTAATAGACTCCCGATCCCCCCTCAGTTTTCACTGAGCTAATACACTAGCAAGGGTAACTCTCCCTTTCTACATTCTTTGTCTCTTAGAGACACTTTGACTATGTAATCATCCTTATTAAAAATCAATCCATTCTAACTGGCCCTTAATGCTGCACTTAGCACCAGTTTTAGAACTCTCTCTTCTTAAGCCTCTTAACAAACTTGATTGAAGACCTTACCTATAACTTCTCTCTGTATCTTAGGAAAGAAGGACCATTCTAAAATTGCTCTGGCCAGATCTTTTACACATGCCCATCTTTACACTTACCAAAATCATATTTTCTTTTTGTCTCAGAAAACATTGTACCTTCTCTCAAAAAGTAATTTCTAAATATGGTCAATGAACTCCATCTTTCTGTAAGAGCTTCAATGTTCCCCCTCATCAAGTTCTTTCCTTCTTTTTTCAAATAAGCATTTTCAATATTGAAAAGGTTGTGATTTGATAGCAGGTAGTCCTAATCCAGATTCCTTGATTGTAAGCATTTTACATAACTGTATATGAAAGCTTCCTGGAGATTTCTTTCTTCTAGATTTTTATTCAAAAAATGTAGTTTTAAGCACTGTAAAGAACCACATCTAACAGACACATATATCTCAGTTCACATTCTCCAGTTTTCTGACATTTTATCATCTTACATTTTCTCTTCTCAGTATTTTTTTCTGATAGGGAATATGAGGAAGGATGGAAACTATCACCCAATCTCAAGGCTTAGATTCTAGAAATTTGCTTTCTGTTCTCCCCTTTTACTTCTTGTATCACTACAAATGATTCTTAAACCTGGATAGATATTACTCATCTCTAAGCAACTATCAGAGCTAGACTTCAACCTGCCTAAATTCTACCTGTCTGCTTTCTTGAAGCTTTTCCCTATGATTATATAACTCAGTCACATTCAACTATTAAATATATATTTATGCAAGATCTGTAATGGTCTATTCTCAATGTTTAAGACATTGTCCTTATTTTTAAGGAATTCACTTTAGCCAGAGAGAAAGCGACACTAAAATAATAATAACAAAAATAATAATACAGGGGCTGGGGTTGTGGCTGGCTCAGTGGCACAGCACTTGCCTGGCACGTAAGTGTGAGGCACTGAGTTCAATCCTCAGCACCACATATAAATAAATAAAAAATAAAGGTACATCAACAACTAAAAAAAGTTTCTTTTTAAATAATAATACAAATGGTATAATCAAGGGGTAAGTCCTCTAATCTTCTAAAGAACTATGTACCATAAAATTAGCATTTAATCATAGTATATTCTTTTAGTTTTAATTTTCTAACTATATGAAAGTTTCTAAAGAGCAAATCTTTGGGTCTTGGGCTGTAGCTCAGCGGTAGAGCACTTGCCTTGTAAGTGTAAAGCACTGGGTTCAAACCTCGGCACCACATTAAAAAATAAATAAATAAAGATATTGTGTCCATCTACAACTTAAAACATATTTTTAAAAAAGAGCAAATCTTTGGTGAATTATAGAACATATTATGCCACTCAAGGAATTATTCTTGATTACTTAGAGAGCAGATAGAGTACAAAGATTCCTCTCAATGATCTAGGACAATATATGCTGCATGTCATCTCTATACCTCTCAAGAATGTAAAATTCAAGACAAGAGATGTCTCTCACAATCACTGATTCGTTGAATTAACATATAGTTACTAAATGTCAACTTTGTGCTAGACACAATTCTTAGGCACAGCAGTAAACAAAAAGGAATAGATGCTTGCTCTTGGGCTCCCCGATCTCACATTCCTGTTTTTTTTTTTTTTTAATTAAATGAATATGTATTGGTGATTGAGCCCAGGGGGGCTTTACCACTGAGCTACATCCCCAGTCCTTTTTACTTTTTATTTTGAGACAGGGTCTTGTTAAGTTGCTGAGGCTGGTCTAGAACTTGTGACCCTCCTACCTCCGCTTCCTGAGGGGCTGGGATTACAGGTATGTGCCACTATGCCTAGTTTCTGAGCTCACATTCTAATGGAAAGATACAAACCAAGAAAAAAGGAAATATCAGATAAATGTTTTATAGAAAACAAAACAATGTTATATGGTTAAGAATGATTATGGTAAGGGCAACATGGCTATAATTTAGTTTGAATTGTCAATGAAACCTCACTGAGATGTTTTGAGTGGAAAGCTGAGCTGAAGAATTATGGGAAGAAATGGGTATGTTGAGAGCCTAAGGCCAGTTGAGTATTGCTTCAAGCAAAGAAAACTGTAAAGCCCTAAGATGGAAATGAGCTGGGTATATTTCAGAAACAGTCAGAATGGTTAGATCTTATAATGAGAGGAGGGAAGAGATTGGTGGGAGTAGACAATAACATTTGATTTTATTCTAAGTACTATTTAAAATATATACACACACTGAATATTTAAGCCAGGTAATGGCATAAGCTGATTCCCACTTTCAAAAGACCATTAAGGCAGCTGTATAAACAAAATAATTTTAAGGAGGCAAAGATGGAAGTATAATCAGAAAAATAGTAGTGCAGATTCAAAAACGTGGCTGAATTTGACATATATTTTGGAGGTAGAACCTGTTGAATTGGGTACAGGATTGGGTAATGGATTGGGTACAGGAAAGAGTAGGAAAAGGAAGAGACAAACAGGAGTAAAAGTTAAGATAATCTAACACATTACTATTTCAAGCTCTTCCAATATCTTGTTTAACTGAATGCACAAGAAAAGGTGGTAGTGAACACAACTATCATTACTTTTTGGATTGTACAGAAAACCTTTCTAAGGGTCAAAGACCAACGCATCCTAGCTTGAAGAGGCAAAAAAGCAGTAAAGAATTCTTTCATCAGTTTTGTGTTTACATGAACTTGTGCTAAGGAATTGATTCTGGATGTGGAAAAGAAATCTCAATGGAGAAATATCTGACTGCTAAAATGCTCCATTCTTTATAGCAGATACTACTGAGCTCCTATTCGATCTGTGCTCCCCTTACCTTTCTTCCTCCTTGAACTAATTTTGTTCAGGTCTACATTCCTTCCCTATTGCTCAGGACAAGCTGACTCCATCTCCAATTTCAGGAGTAGATCCTGATCAGACCAGCCCTGCTACTTAAAACAGCCATCTGGTTGGCTGTTTTGTGATAGTCTGAGAAGAGCAATCAATTCATTGCTCCCTTAGTTGAGTAGGTCTCACAATAATAATAGTATCAAAAGTCCTATGGGCCCAATATTGTATTTCGAGACATAAGTGACTTATGTTTGGGCACCAGCTCCTCATATGGTGCCCTGTAACAGACATACCACTGAATCTATGGATCATATTTAAGCAGAACTAATCTAATCCACCCAGGAACCTGCATAGCTTTGGTGACCATGGCAGTACATGACAGGCAGGTGAGCCAAATCAGTGTAAAAACCCTATCTTTCTTCCAAATATGAAATAATAAATTTACCTTCCTTTAATAAAGCCAGTTTGAAGGAGAATTTTCTACTTCTTGCAACCCAAAATATCCTGATATATTAAGCAAAAATACTGGGAATAAAAGTTCAAATGAAATATACCAGTTATTAAAGAAACCTAGTGTATTCAAATTGTTTTCAAAACAGCTTTTTTCCCAGACAGTGGATCCCTTTATTTTTTTCCAATTGACATCATATTCATTTGTCAAATGCCAAATATGAAAGTGGTAGCAAGCAGGATTGGGAGGTCCAGAGTTTCATCCACTTAGTTTTCCCTCTCCACATTCCAAAGTCTGCACACACCTCATTCCATCCTACATAGAAACCTATTAAATACCTCTTTAGAACCATACAGAATGCAGTATGAAAACTACTGTTTCAAAAATATATTCCAAATATAGGAGGTTGCCATTGTTATGTTTAAATAAACCATTATTTAAATAAACCATTATTTATTTAAACCAATGTTTAAATAAACCATTATTTAAAAAAACAAAAGCCATGTCTTTCATGTATAAAATATTTGGCCTTTAAAATATTTTTGAGTATTGACTATGGCCAGGACATATTGCTAAGAACTTCATAAGCCTCCTCTTTCATCTGCTCCTCAAATAATCAAAGAACCCTAGTGAAACCTGTTTAATGGTAAATCTTGTTTTACGGAAACCTTATATGAGGTTGATCTGTATTATAAGATTAATGATCATATTATCAGAAAAAAAATTTTTAATTGAACCAAATAATTCTACTCAGGAAGCTGAGGTACAAAAATCACAAATTTGAGGCCAGCCTAGGCAACTCAGTGAAACCCTGTCTGAAATTAAATTAATGATAATAAACCAATTAAAGAAACCATAGATATAAGAAGGACCTAATAGAGTAGAGGAAGGGGGTCAGAGGAGGGAGGAAAGAAGAGAAAAGGGAAATACTGAGGATTGAAATGGAGCAAATTATGTTATATGCATTTATAAATATGTCAAAATGAATCTCATTATTATAACTATAATACACTAATAAAAGCAAACAAAAGAGCCGGGGCTATATCTCAGCGCTAGAGATATGCAAGCCCCTGCTTTCAATCCCCAGTACTGAAAAAAACAACAAGCAAATCCACTAATCAAATGTATTATGGTCAGTTTTTGGTTTTGTACTTTTTAAAAGGAGACACAATTTTTCTATGTTGCCAATCCTCCTGCCTCAGGTTTCTGATTAACTGGGACTATAGATATGTACCACTGTGCCATGCAAATATTAAGATGGACATTGCCCATAAAGGATACTAGACCACAAATTAACTACCTTCCTTCCTTTCTTGTTTCTGCTTCCTTCTTCCCTTCTTTCCTTTGCTGTGGGTTGAATCCAGAGCTCCCATTCACACATATTAGGCAAGTTCTCTATCACTGAGCTGTATCTCCAGGCCTCATTAAGCTATACCAATAAATTTAAGTTATTGAACAGTATCCCTTCTTTTCAATTTCTAAAAATCTAAAAGTAATCATAACATTGGAAGCTTTGAAAGTCTAAGATTTGTTTATAGTGAAATTTTTGAATAAAATAATCCATAGAAATTTCTTCACTTGGGATATCATAAGAAATTAGTCTATTTTCCTTAAATGAAAAGTACCTACTGTTTTTTGGTAAGTCTGAGTACATCTACTAATATACACAATATATTTTATGTACAATTAAAAAGAAAAAGAATGCTATGAAATAAACCATGCTGGTTTATTATCTTTAATATTATTTTCATTAAAACTATCAGTTTTAAGACAAATCTCAAATTCAGAGGCAACAAAATATGAAAAAAAAGTGTCTTTCTTTGAGGAAATACAGAAATTATATACATATTGAACTTGGTGAACAGAAAAGTAGAGATTCTTAGGCAGTGTGAGATGCTTCTGTCCCACTCTCCATTGTACAGGCAAAAACTGGTCTACTTACCCTTCAGCATCAGGGTCTAAAATAACAGCCAGCTCTGTTAACACAAGGCCTGCCAAATAATGCTGCTGGCGGAAAGGCACAGACAATTCAAACATATTTGCAATCTTCTGGTCTTGTACATTTGTGGAAAATCCAGAACTCTGTTGGGGAGTGAAGTAGAACAAAAGTATAACAGCTGTGCAACAAAATACCCTACAGTGAGAGCAGCACAACGAATGAAATGTTAGCATTATTAAAAAGAGATAAACAGTACCTCGGGTAGCTTATTTTATATTAGTATTAACAGCATCAGAGAAAGAAACTGCTTATTTTTGGTATAGGAAACCATGACAAATCATCTCACTAATGTAATCATTTTATTATTAAAATTGATTAATAGAAAATTTAATTAATTTCCTTTCTCTCACACAGAAAATCTTCTATTTGTTTTCTTCTTTATTCTCTAAGTCGCCTAACATTCACAATATCATATTCTCAAGGGGAACAAGGCAAATGTTAGAATATACACTCATCCCAGAGTACAAGAGAAATATTTATAGTCAAGGGTACTGGTTTTTGTACAGAAATTCCAAATACCAAGTTATTTTTTACAGAATATATTACCTCTAGAATTATTATCTTTCTGTGGTCTACTTACTGAGTTTCTTAAAGTTTCACTATTGTGAAATAGCATTCTTCCAATATATATTCCATATTCAGAATCACACATGAAGGGTTTTAAAGAAGAATAACAGATTTCAGATATCTCTATAGAGAAATCATCTCCTAATAAATACATAAAACTCAGGTTCCCTCTCAAAAGAAATGCTGTGAGAATTTCCTGGCTAAATGCAATATTCAGTAAGGAGCCAGACAAACAAATGTTTCATTACAGGTTTTCCACATCTTGGCAGAAGATAGGAAAAGAAAGTAAAAGATCAGCTTGATTCACTATAGAAATGATGTGCTAACCAAGTAGAAAATTGCCAATGGGTTGATCCAAATTTGTTGCAAAGATAAAATGAAAAGTTGTGGGTGCTTTCTGATGTTTTTCAGTCTTTCTAGGGGAATTTAACTATTTCTTTTCATCAAATTCCATTTGAGAATTTAATATCTTGAAAACAGAATTAAGTTCAACTTTGACTTTAGACATCGAGAGCTTAAGAAAGTAGCTTGCTTACCTCAGGAATAACATAGCAGAAAGAGTGCTTTGCCAGGAAGGAGGAAAATCTTGACTTCTTTAGTACTAAAACTATAAAAATCCCTTAATCTCAATCTATATGAGAGGACATATTCACTAATTATTACAATTACCCTTTTTTATCATTAGAGAAACTGCTAGTTGTTTATATCAAGTGCTACCCACTGAAAATTAAATGTTCATCTAGTTTCCTTCGGGTTTTCTAAATACAAGTTAGGTGGGGCTTGGCAAGCCTACACTGCAATTTGATTTCTTTCTCTGCTTAGTTACGCTTCATTCCCCCCCCCCTTCCTTTCACGGGTATTGATCCTTACTAATTATCATGTACCCACAAAGTAGAGGCATAGACTCTAAAACAAATTCTTGGTTCAAAGCTGCCATTTTTTACTTAGTAAACTTTCTATGTTTCCATTTTCTTAACTGTAAGGTGGGGATAATAATGGAACTTACCTCCTAGAGTTGTTCTAAGGATTAAATGAGCTAACATTCATAATGCATTTGAAACTGAGCCTATCATACAGCTATTACTCAATAAGTATTATCATTTTTCCATTGTTTAAAACCTTTTCACAAAGGTGAACTTTATATGTATGCTTACACACTTTGCATACCTGAGATGTTGCAGAGGAAACAGAAGGTGATGGAGATGCAGGTGGAGTAAGTAAGCTGCAGGGTAAGTTCAATGTAACATAATGCTCATGGCTGCAGATGATTCGTAGAAAATCCAGCCTCAAAGACACCAGGACACTTGGATTTGATAGTGAATAAAGCTTTGAAGACACCTTGTAAGTATTGTGTAAATAAGACAACATTAATCGATACGTTATTTTTCTATCACTGATATTAGAATGACAGATAAAAGAATTAAAGGATAGTACTCAGTGAACAGTTTTGGCTTTTATAATTTTAACAACAGTACCAGCTTTTTCCAGAGTTACCAATGAAGTTAAAAATTTGAAACTAAAAGATTTACTGTATAAATGAATTTCACTAACCTAAAAGTAATGTTACCTTTAGCATTAATAAATACTTCTTGAAAATCTACTTTGTGAAGGAAAAATATACCAACAAAATAACCTAATATCACTAAAAATGAACTATCTACTCTTTTTATAGCATCTTGCATTCACCTATATTTATAATATTTATAATTGACTATTTTCCCAGCTACATCGTAAGCTATTTGGGAGTCAGATGATAAACTGACTAAAAAGTTTCAGTATCCCTAGGGACAAGCTCAATGTTTGGCAAGTATAGGGGTTCATACATCAAGAATAAGACAGGATGACTTTTGGTTGCAATAGAATATAAAATTCTAGGAAAAAAGGTAAAACAAAAACAAAGTTTTGCAAATATTTCAAGTAGGTCAGTGCCCAAGTATAGTTAGTTAACGCTATTAAAAGAAACAATAAAGACATCCAATAAAGCAGGTCTTCAGAATTTTAAATTTCATATCGCCAAATAGAATTCTTAACCAGTAGTTACCCAAAATTCATCTGTGGACCATGTGGGAAGTGCTTCATAAACATCATGTCTCACACTACCCTTGACCTCCAACTAGGATTAAAACTTAATAATTCTGCAATGGGACACAGAGATCTATATAATTTTTAAAGTTCCTTTAGAAGTTACTTCTGGAACAATGATATAGCTCACAACCACGTGCCCTGTCAGGACCAACAATTAATATTTCCTGAAAGGCAGGTTTCATTAATCAGTTCATAAAAATTTTAGAACAAAATCAGCAGTTTGTGGAAGAAGTCCAGGATGCTTTAAGTTAACTAAAGCCAAGATAATGAATAATATTATGGACTTCAGCAGACCTCTATAAGGTCAAAGATTATAGAGTAGGAGAAATATACAGCAAAATGCAGCTACTTTGAAAACTTACTCAAAACACAAGCAATTCAGTTAGCTGTTCATGCTGTATAAATGCTGCCCCTGCCTGGTATCTTGAGGCTGCTTTACATTACTACTGATCTGACTATCTGCTCCAGAAGGGGAATTAAAGAATCATGAGTGAACCACTACAACTCAACAGAAGCCACTGTACTAATAGCAAAACATGCCAAAGTGCTTGTGCCCTGATAAAACAAATATACTTTCACCTTAGTAATAACAATACATTAGTTTATGCTACTTTTTTGTTTTAATACCAATAAATGAACGTGCTCTGAAACCTCCAGCTCTGGAAAGAGCTAACAACATTTAAATTACTTTATGACTAATTACTACTTATTATATATTACCTGTTTATAGCAGGACTTTATAAGGCTAAAGACAAATCCTCTGTCCATAACAGACAATAGATCATTGAGAAAGAATGCAAGGCTTATATTGAGTCTCTCAACCATTTCTGTGTCCTAGGAAATGGAATATAAAGCAAAAACCAATTAAAGTATGGTGGTTTAATCTTAGCTTGAAAAGAGATAAGTGGAAAAAAGTTATCACTACCTTCTGAAATCGGGAAACTATATCACTAGCAATTGTGCTGACAAGAGCAGCAATGTCATCCATGAAACGTTCTGGAAAACGACTTTTCCTTGGAGCATCAAGTTTATCATTAAAGTATAAGTGGTGTACCATACTTTTTACCTGAAAAAAGATATAAGCCATTTGTTTAATTTCTCATGATTTTTCTTAACAGTTTTAATAATTCTAAACACTCAGGCTACTTTTTCAATATACCATGTTATTTAATGGGTGGCTGAAACATTTTTAGCTTTTCAAATAATATTTTGTGTGTGTCAAAGAAATATCAAACACAATACAAGTCAATCACTATATTATCTTCATAAAATTATTCTGGATTTCAACAGAAAAAACAGTCAGTGTATATCAACAGAAAAAAAAATCCTTTAAGAAAATTTTTAATTAACTTTGCTATTCCATATCCCCAAATTCTAAGCTTTGAAAGGTTAGAGACTCTGTCTTCACTGTAGTGTTTTTAGTATCTACTGTAAAGTGGCACATGGTAGGAATACAATACATATTTAATGATTACATATTAATAATAAAATATTAGATAAAAATTAACAGTGATTTATGTTCATAGAATGCTTTTAGATAGAATCTTTATTACAATGCTGTTGTAATGATAATAAAGAGATTTAAACTTTAAATTCAAGGAAATTGAAGCTCAAGTCCTAAGGTTAGTAAACAACGTAGCTAAGTCTTGAACTGGTCTTTTGACTTACATTTAAGAAATCTGAACACAGTAGAAAGAATTTTTTCTTTTTTAAAAAAAAGGTCAAATTTATAATTTTTATATTATAAAAAAGCATATGATTTATAAATTTGCTACTTATCATCTAGGAGGAAAAATGAGTTTTCTGTCACTTATATATGGTCTCTTTACTGCCTTCCTTCCCCCTTTCCTTTCTTCATCCCTCACTCTCCCCCACTTTCCTTTTTTCTTTCTTCCTTTGTTGTGGTTTTGTTTCTTATTTATTTTTATCTACTCCTTTTTTGGAAGAAAAGTTTCAATGATATCCAGATTTACAGAGATAAGGAGAAAGAAGAAGTTCCTTAGTGCCAGCATGCTTGTGTTTAAATCATAGTTCTGCTACCTCTAAGCTGTATATATTTAGATTAAGTTACTTAAACTTTTCTGTATCTTGGTAATATGTTAGAATATTGTACCCAACTGAAGAATATTTTTTTAATTTGGTATGTGTACATATATACATGTTTTCTTATAACTATATTCATTAATTAAAATATTAGTTCATTTATTTGTTTTTAATATCATCGAATTAAACAAAAGATGGTTGTTTACTGGCTGTAACTGACTTTTCCCTAAGAGCTTTCTAGGTACAATAATGGTGATAGACATTTATAATGCTCATTTTACCTTTGTTTGGTATAAAATCTACAGCACTGCCATTATACACTTGTACGTCCAGACTAGGAGAGAATATAGCACAAGTTTCCTGGAAAAAGACTGCTAGCTTCTGCAACTATCCCTGTAAAAAGAGTTAAAATGAACCTCATTTGGCAGGGAGTGTACCAGGGATTGAAATCAGGGGCATTCAACCACTGAGCCACATCCCTAGCCCTATTTTGTATTTTATTTACAGAAAGGGTCTCACTAAGTTGCTTAGCACCCTGCTTTTTGCAGAGGCTGTCTTTGAACTCACAATCCTCCTGCCTCAGCCTCCTGAGCCACTGGGATTAGAGGCATGCACCACCATGCCTGGCCATGAACCTTATTCTTTACAATTTCACCTCAAACATGCTGAGTGTCACAGTGTTTATTCAGAAATGTAATACATATAATTTTGTCTTGAAGGTATGTATAAGACCATAAGATGTGCAACAGAAAATACTTCTAAGATAAAAAATGAGCTAACACAAAATTGTTCACCAAGGGAAAAAATATTAAGGGATGTGTTTAGTTCGCTCACCATTAACTCAAAAAAGAACCAGGCTTGTTGCAAAGCTGATTCCCGAACACTGCCACTGCAAACAACCCACTGCAAAGCCAGCTCCTCGTGAAAAAGCTATCCAGAAGTAAATCCAAAGTTATTATCAAAGTCAAATCTGATGATAACATAAGCCAAATAATAATGCAAGTACAAATGAAGATAAAATGAGGATAAGCAAAAGAAGGCATGTGAACCATTCAATGATGCAGTGAAGACACCCATTAACGAAACGGCTATTTATGCATGTAAGACAGTGGCATGTTGAAGAGCTGAAAAAATTACATGTTATCTTGGAGTAAAATGTAATTTTAAAAGGACAGCTGGGAACTAGTCTCCTAAATTGTACCTGCAAACAAAAACTGGACCAAGAACTCACAGTTACAAATAAGATCTTGTTTGTGTCTAAAATACATATTTTAACGTACACAAATACACTCATGAACTTTGCTGGTACAATTTAGGAAATACCTTTAAATTTTTAAATTTTGCTAGAAGTCTTTAATTTTCAAGTGTTCAAAATCTTTTTTCAAAAATCATAGAAAATCCCTGCATTATAATGGATATGCATACAAAGCATTTGCAAAGTAGTGTATATTAATATGAAAAAGGACTAACAAAACTGTGCAGAAGGGAAGCAAATCAACATATCTTACTAAGAGTGAAAATTTTTCTAACTCATCTTCCTTTCCCTGGAGATTTAAAACACAAAACAGAAGCAGTTACAGAAACAGAATTAAGAATTGATACATTTTTTGGTACTAAAATTTGATGATCAAATTTGAATTAACTAAACCCTAAATTAAACAGTCAATCCCCCAAATAAAACATCATCTTTAAGTAAAAGAGTTCACATTGGAGAAGTATTGGTTAAAGGCATCAGACAAGCAGTGCTTGCTAAGATGTATTTTTAAACACAACGTCATTGTTTTAATATCTCTTATTGATGATGTAAAGAAATTTTGCAACTATATTGTTGATGGAATCATATTCCCCCTCTATGATTTGTCTTCATATGAATCTACCTTTTTAGTTGGTAAGCGTCCCGTTAATGTTTGTAAGAAACTTGACGTCTCTGTGTGCGAAGACATACGATTACAACTTCGATCCATAGCCTATGGAGTGAAGATGAATGAACGACCAGATAACATTAACATTGCAGTGGATGACTTTGCAGCTCAAGGATTATGCACAATTTAAAAAGAGAGTTTTACTATGGTTTCAACAACCATCTATTTTATTGCTCATCTCATTTACAATATTTTAAAGTGTTTTAATAATAATGTATGATAAGTATCAAAATGGCTTCCATATATTTTTTGTTTGTAAAAAAATAAATATTTTAATGACTATTATTTAGAGTGCTGCAAAGAATGAAACTTTTATCTGTGTGATCTCTATACATGCACATATCTAGTAAAAATATATAAAAAGTAAAAACATACTTCTCAACTGGTCTCTGACCAAAAAAGAAACCAAGAATTTTGTATTTAATAAAGAAAATAAAAAGTTAAAATTAAATTTTCATTTTTCACTATTATCAAAAGCTATCACTCAAGTATGTTATGTAGTATAACAAATATAAATCATTTTTAACATTAAATGGAATTAAAATTTTTCTTTAAGAATAAGAGACTTTCCTCCAAAGCCAACACACAGGTGAGAAGTATATTTAGAGGTATCATGCAGGTATTAGCTATCAAGCAACTAGTCTTAAGTAAGCAAAACCTAATTCAACTAAATTATAACATTTCATACTTTGCAACACTGTACAAATTAAAACGAACTTTTGCTTCTGTCATTTAATCTTATAGCATAGGGATAATACATTATTCACATTTAATTTCAACTTACTACCCTACCCCTCTTTCTATTCAGTGATTGTGGAAAAAAAAAAAAAAGACAGTGAATGCTAAACAAAAATGATATAATAATAGCTACCCTTAAAACAAAATCCAATAGGAAAACTGTTGGGTTTTTCCACAAAAACTATTCAAAATTCCTACTAAAGATGTGCAACCCCTAAAGTAGAAACTGTTATAAAAGCCATCAATTGCATAAGCAGCAGGCACTGAAATATTGACAGGGAGTATAGGAGGAAGGACAGGAGAAAGGAAATAGGAAAGGAGAACATTACTGGTGCTATTGGTGGTATTCATGCATAGTAGTTGGAAATGTGCTAAGGAAACAAAAATACACACTTTAATTATTAAAAAAAAAAAAAAAAGCAAGCCACTGAAATCATAGTATGTACTAAAAAGTAATGTTCTAAAGGGAAACATCAGCAGCCAATAAAGAAACCTCTAATGTAAACACCACCTGTGTTGATTCTGCACTTGGACTGGGGTTGGATCCCCATGGGGCAGCTTTTGGACCACCAGTGTTAACCCAGGAATTGGAGCGATCTAAACCCTAAGCATATAATAGAAAGCAGTTGGAAAGGAAAGAAATATTACATGTTGCATGCTATAAATTATTCTTAAAGAAATCCAGACCTTCCAATGCAAACATGTTTTTAATTAGTACTGTTAAAGCAATCAAAATTTTAGGCACCTATAGAGTATTAGTTCACCAAAATTATATTATTATGTAATATAATTTTTTTAAAAAAGATAATCAAGAATATTAAGTACAGCATTTAATGGGCCAAATATTAACAACTAAAGTTTTCATACCATCACCCTCTCAAATTCTTATTAAAGGTAGGTAGTTCAAATTAGCATCAGAAAATTTTCTCTGAACTAAACTGAGGTTTAAAGGAAAAAAATCTAAGAAAAACATTTCATTCTATGCTAAACACTAATTTAGTTACATTTCTCATCAGAACTACTATACAATAATACTCCACATTTCTATTTGACCATGCCTCCTATTTCACTTTCTTTTAGGGACTAGGAAAAATGAAGTAAAATATTATGAAGAAAATTATCCTAATATTTTTTCCTTCCTAATAATAAAAGTAGATTTGGAGGGGCTGAAGTTGTGGCTCAGTGGTAGAGCGCTTGCCTAGCACATGTGAGGCCCTGGGTTTCATTCTCAGCACCACATAAAAATAAATAGATAGATAGATAGATAGATAGATAGATAGATAGATAGATAGATAGATAGATAAAATGTATTGTGTCCATCTACAACTAAAAAGTAAATATTTTTTTAAAAAAGTAGATTTGGAGTTCTGTTTTTTGTACAAGATTTTATTGTACTTGTTGTAATTAAACATAATGGGCTACAATTTTACATAAATATTATAAGAAAAATATGCTGGATCTGTTTATAGGACTTATATCTTTATCACCACCTTCATTAATTTATAGTTTCTTTAATTAATTAATGGGTATGATTAGAAGTGAATTATGTCTGTCTTTATGTGAAAGGGTTACTATGATACCTGGTGAAAGGAACTTAAGCTATACTTTTATTTCTTAACCCTGACAGATGACCAGAATCACTTAAAAGTTTTATAAAATCAAGATTCTGGGCCCTACCTCCAAAAATTCTAATTCAACAAACTGAGCTAAGGAAATGAGAACCTGCTAATTGGAACTGGAGCAAGCTATAAGGAATTTTTAGAGGATTATCGGGGGTGGTGGTGGTGGTGGTGGTGGTGGTAGTAGTAGTAATAATAATAATAATACAACCCAAGACAAGCTGATTAAAATATTAGAGCATGAGTATGGACCCAAACCAGAAATCACCAAAGGAAGGCCAGCCAGGTAAAAGAACACACAAGAGTTGTAATAATGGCAATCAACTTCTAGACAGTAGTGTCCTTTGGGAGGCTTAACAAAAGCACCTATGTGCAGAGCTCTACTTCAAAACAATTAAATCAGAGTTGCTGGATGTGAGGTCCCAGTATTTTTAAAATATTTCAAGAGATCTTCAAAAGATGAAGAAAAGGCAAAGAAAGAACTGTAGCTATTTAGGAGTTTGGTTTTAGGAGGAATATTTCCTTTGCCTTTTCCCGTTTTTTTTTTTTTCTTTCAAGTATATAGAGAAGTTGAAATATGATACAATCATCATCTATTTCTTATTTTTTGACAACAAATGTTTAAAATGGGAATGAAGTTTCATCCAGGTTCTTCTGCTTATTAACTACAAAATCTAAGATAAACTACATAGAGAAATGATAGTATCTTCTTCAAATTCTAAGGATCAAGTTAAATAGTAGAAGTAAATTAACAAATGCAATGTCTTAAATATAGTAAACTCTCAAAGTCAAATTTAAAAAAAACTTTCCATACATGTTTTATCAAAAAATACTTTGTAGCAGAGTAAATTAGATATTATACAAATACCAGTAAAATTTGATAAATAATAATTTATTAAAAATAAAATCCCTGCCTTCTCAAAACTCCTTTATAATATTTCTAGTTAAACAAGTTAACACACATGTATTTCAGGTAAGTTAAAACAAAGTTTTTCACTATTTTCCAAAATTAGGTCTTTACTGTATAAGCCTAAGGTTCTTTCTGCCATATTAGATTTTTACAATCATTTCTCATGTTACAAAAGTAACAAAACATGAACATCTGAGTTTTGCAGAATTATAAATGTGTTTTTCCCTCCTATAAGTTTCCACAAAAGAAACAACTTAACCACCCCTTCAAGCTACTTTTTAAGTTACTGCTTAATAATTCTCTTATTTAAAGCTGAGGTATATGATAATCTATAAAGTGAGAATAAAAAAGTATCTGTTTACCACAAACTTTATTTCATGTATATAATACTGATGCTCTCAATAGTTATACTTATATAGTCAAAGAAGAAGAAGAAGAAGAAGAAGAAGAAGAAGATGATGATGATGATGATGATTGGATTGAACCCAGGGGGACTTTACTACTGAGTTACACCCCTAACACTTTTTATTTTTAGACAGGATTTTGCTAAATTGCTTAGTGACTCACTAAGTTGCTGAGGCTGTCCTTGAACTTGTGATCCTTCTGCTTCAACCTCCTTAGTCATTGGTATTACAGGTGAATACCCCTGTGCTCAACTCAAGGTTAACTATTTAAAGAAAACCTGTGGCCAATTATTTTTTAAAGCAAATAACTTCCAGGGTTACAAAGCAAATAATTTGAGGATTAAAAAGCTAGTTAATCACATCAAACAGCTCTAATTAAGCAAATTTTGACTTATATTTACTAATGTAACAATTTTATGTTTACAGATCCACAAGTAATAAAGAATAGATAAACTTAGGTTAGGGTTAGGGTGTGCACATGAATGTATTTGAATGGTTTTTTTGATTGCCAAATTCCAGTAACATTTTTATTATTATATATTGTTGTGGTGCTAGGGATTCAACCCAGGGCCTCAAACATACAAGGTAAGCACTCTACCACCAAGTTGTACTCCCAGCTCTCATTTTGTCCCATAGGTATAGAAAAGTTCCTTGAGCAAGGCCCATACTACATGTGATTTGACATCAATATTCATGTTATAATACAAAGACTTTGCCTTATATACATAATATCTCAGTGCCTAACACAACAGATTCTCTCATTTTTCACAAATAAAGCAATAAAATTCACTCCTGAGGTAACCATATGCTTATATAATTGAATGTTAAAATACTCTTACTATGACTAAGAAAACACAAGTATTTGGGCAAAATAAATATAAACAAAATCTCAAAAATATATGTTTACAACTACTAGAATAATAAATGCCTATTGTATTGTGTAAATATTCTTAAGTTTTAGATGTTCTGCATTCAATATTAGGAAATCAAATATAACCAAAACTTCCCTAAGGTCAAATCTTTGAAGATTTTAAAATACCTAATTAATAGTAAGGCTGTGAGCAAAAGCACAATTTGATTTTTAAAAATTTTTAGTTGCACATGGACACAATACCTTTATTTTATTTATTTATTTTTATGTGCTGAGGATCGAACCTTGCATGGGCTAGGCGAACGAATCACTGAGCCACAAACCCAGCCCCAACAACTTGATTTTTTTAATAAGTAAATTGTTCTTGCTCTGGATGCTCCATGCTTACAATCATCCATTGGATAAATATTTATTAAGCATCTTCAGTATGCTGCACATTTAGTGCTTTAGACATGTCAGTGAACAAATGAAAAAGAAGATAGTAGCAGAATACTAGAGAATTTTTTTTTAATGAGTGAATAATAGCATGCCTGTATATGGATGGGAATGATTCAAAATATAGGAAGAAACAGGGCTGGGGATATAGCTCAGCTGGTAGAGTGTTTTGCCTTCCATGCACAAAGCCCTGGGTTCAATCCCCAGCACCATCACACACACAAAAAAAAGTGTGTGTGTGTGTTTGTGTGTGTAGAAATAGATAATGCAGGAGAGAGATGAAAAAACTGCTGGAGTAAACTATAACTATAGGTAGCAGTAATAAGAAATGGGAGCTTCTCTACAAGTGGAAGGAATAAATTTAGAAAGAAGGATAGGTCATCTATAGCAGATTATTAAGTAGTCAGTAGTAGGTAGGTAGCTATGATAGTACTAAGTCTATGAAATTTTTCTTCTGATAACTTCAGTTTGCCCAGTGAAACTGGAGATAAAGTGAAAGGGAAGAAGAGGAGAGAGGTATTGAGTAACATACTATGGCATGAAATCATTTCCTGGGAGAATAAATGGTGAGCAGCATATGGAATACAGAATGTAGATTCTTTACATTTTCTGAAACACAATTATATACCATTAATATTAGGGATTATAACTAAATGATAATCCAATATGGAAGTAGCTAATAAGACTTTTCCAATAAAAAGAAGAAACAACACATAAACTATTCAAATAAAACTTAATTAGGGGAAAGCTGAATTGTCATAAGACAAATTCTCATCTTGTGAAGGCTTTCTCAGAAATTAGTTTATATTTACTTATGTAAAACTGTTATGTCCCATTTAATGATCTTGAAAAAAGGCAACAAATCATTCCAACATATATATCTCTTTGTTATAAATCCTGAGGTTATAATCTATCAAACACATCTATAAGGAATAACTCAAGAATTATGTTAAATGAGGCATAATGCAAATCTTACAGAAGGGGACACACTTTAAAAGTAGAACCTTGAGGAATATGCTGTCTATAGTAGAAATTTTCATAATTTATAAATATAGCATATAAGTAATGCTAAGTACTACCTCTGTTACAATGAGATATGATCAAGAATGAAAACAAGAATTAAAAAATAGGAATTATTTTCCCAATCATGAAAACATATGTTAGCAAGGAGCCTTCTCTTTTTGCAGTTGCTATATTACTCAGCTTACTCTGCAGTGTCCCTATATACATCTACACATTGGTCTCCCTAGGAGTTCAAAAAGTCAAAGTTGTTTCATAAGAGAGACATTCATACAGATCTTACTGAGATGTTTTAATCACTATTTAAATTTTAAGGCTGCAAAAAAAATCTAAGAAACTACAAATTATTTAATATGAATGCACCTTACTATGTGTTAACATTCCTTAATGTAAATTGAGCTTCTGAGTGTAAAATTTCTGTAACTACATAAGCTATCTATATTTTTATACAATAAAACTGTAAGAATAGTTCTGTTGGTTTTGAGAAATGTTCAAGTATTATTATCTAACAAATCTAGGTCTTTAAAACTTTCATAGTAGTTCAAGTTAAGAGTTGAACATGGATCCTTAATCCTTTATTAGTTAATCCTTTATTAATTCTCTTCCTATCCAAATCAACAGAGTAAAATGCCAAGGAAAATAATATGTTCTTTTCGAATAGCAAAAAATAAGAAGTAATATAGCCAAAACACATGATATGATTTATTGGCCTTGGTCTTTGCTTTGGTCTGTCTTGCTTAAACTCATAAGTTATGTTCATGCTTTACATGTAGAAATGTAATAAGTATTTGGGAGGGTACATAATAAAGATGGATGATTTGAACAAAATATAGCTGGATCTTATACTATATGGCCTCTTGTTGTCTGGGATAATCATTAATCATCATTAAAGAAATCATACTTTTTTATAAGTCTAGTGCTAAATTCATAGAGTCTCCTGTGAAATGTGGTTCTAATACTAATCAAGGTTAATTTTTGAAAGTGTGGTCTCATAGTTCACATCAATGATGGCATGTCTCTTATACATCAGTCACATAGGTCCCTTTTAATTTGTAAAGAAAATCAATCTAGCCATTTTTCACACAATAGAGTAGGATGCAGATGACAATAAGTTGCATGTAACTAATTATCCTGGATACATTTTAGAATTTGGCAGGTTTTTTGTTTTTGTTTTTGTTTTGTTTTGTTTTGTTTAAGAGAGTATACCAACCAGTTTGTACTAGCAACTATATTTGATAGAAACATAAAATAGTCTTTTTTGACATAATAGAAGTACAATTTCTTGCTTATTCCTATATCAGAATAGAAATATACAATTTCTGACTTATTCTTAACTCATATACGTCTAAAAATTAAAAATAAATTAAAATAATTGAGCATTTCTAATTTGTTCATAAACTGAAAACCAAATTTATGATGCATATGGTCAGTTTACCTTACTGCCGATGATTGACCGAACTTCATCATCTGGTGATGTTGGAGTCCCAGATATATCTGGGTTACTATTACTAAGGCTTCGAGAACGATTTAAATTAAGGCTTGCAGGTCTCACAGCAGATCTAGCCATTGTGGCATAATGCACTGATCCTCCCAAACCCCCAGGACCTGGATTTGCACATAAAACAGCACAAAATTAAATTAAGAAAATTACTCAGGGAAGGACCTGAAAAAAGTCTCTGCCATTATATAAAAATTTGCAAAGATCATGAATTGCTTTTGTTTCGAAACGAAAAATACTCTATTTTAAAAAATACCAACAGAAATAAAAACACCTAAGAACAGTCAATAGTTACACAAAAAAATTCCATTTTATAGCAGTTGACAAAAGTATACGAATTATAAATAAAATAATTATTTCTTCAGTGTTTCTAAATTACACATTACATGTACAATAAAAGCCAAAATGAATAGGAAACAAACATACATACATTACCTTCAGCAAACATGTCAGCAGGTTGAAAGTATATACATGATAATCATTAACTGAACAATTAAAAGGTTGTTCAAATTAAGACATCCCCCACAACTACCACCACTATCCCAAAGTCATACAAAAGACAAGCAACAACTTGTGGCCCCAATACTCTGAAAGGCTGTTATTTTACTGATCAAGAAGAAATGAGAGCTTTTGTAGAGAATAATTTTTTACAATATTATAGGTTTCACTGGGTTGTTGAGGAACTGCTAATCTACCATGTTTCTTCTTTAATGCCCAGCAACATTCTGACTGACAAATCGGGTTCTTTTATCTTAACAAAGAATTTTAAAACACTTTCAGAGACATAGAAGTTATTTTCAAGGTCCATTTCCAAGAATTATTTTAACCAAGATCTCAATTCAAGTTAAAGGAATCTGTATAAATAACGACACTTAAAAGAATAACCTTTTCAGCAACTTAGCATGATGAATGGTATTTAGGCAGTATCAATAAACATTTGCTATCGAATGCACACATAAGCTCATGGATTAAAAGAATGTTTTAATCTTGCCATGAACATTTAATTTATGAAAGACAGTTTCACAGTAAAAACAATAAAATACCTGGTGATGGTGAATTAGGATAAGAATTTGGAAGGCGAAAAACATAATAGATATATGAGGCAAGAAGGCTATTTCTACCATGCTGATCATGATTTCCTTCCAAGTTTTTGTGAAGTCGATTTATAACTGATGCCATGGCTTCAAAAGATGCTTGACCTAGATTAACTTTTAAAAAGGAAGAAAATAGTTTAACTTTTAGAATCTAAATTCCATGAAAACCAAGATTTTATTATCACTATAGGATTTAAGAATCATGATTACACACAGCAAGTATATAAAGATAATATTTGATACTAATTTTAGTGATGGATTAGCTGAACCAAAAAGATTTTTGCAAACAAAATGAGAAAAAAATTATATTACAAATTTAATATGAAATTGTATGGGCTTGATTGGTCAAAAACCAAAACATTACCCAACAGGTATCTGTTATTTCATAAAACAATACAAAGTACATGATTTAAAAAAAAAACTATCTTTTATATCCCCTTGAGAAGCAATTTTTCATTTTAAAGATGACTCTGAAAGTCTAAACTGCATACCATAAGCACATATTACTTTTGTTTATAAAATTAACAATATCAAGAAAAATGATTAAAACTAC
Organism: Marmota marmota marmota; assembly: GCF_001458135.2. NCBI lineage: Eukaryota > Metazoa > Chordata > Mammalia > Rodentia > Sciuridae > Marmota > Marmota marmota. The sequence goes on along the minus strand of NW_026000082.1, from coordinate 4,399,085 downwards.
TAAAAATATGAAAAGAGAATAGCTGAATAAACAACAGTTGAAATTAGTGCATTTTTATAAAATAATTAGAAGGGAAAAAGGAGCTAGAAAAGCAGATTGACTGTATAGCATTTTCAATGCCTGGGTAAGCACTACCTATTCAGTCATTCAAGTCAGTATATCACAAGAAATTTGCAAAAGTGGAGAAATTCTAATAGCACACTGCATATGTAAACCAAATAGTCATTTGGAGCAATGAGCCTCAGATATTGTAATGTATTTAATTAAGACAGGAAATTATGAATAGATAATGAGGCCCAATTAAGCTTTCTAAAAGCAGAATAATCAAACTAAATGGTTATTTAGTAATATTACTCTATATATACTGAACTAGAAGGGAAAGAGACCAGAAACAGAAACCTGAATGGGGTTTAGCAATTCTACCTGTTCCTAGTTAATTCCTCTCCCTGTTTGTTTTCTCATAGTAACTATTTCAAAGAATCCTCAAACTTCAAGTCTACCTTATGTCCTTCTTAGCAAATCTTGCCTTTAATCTCACAGAAGAAATATATTAAAGCATGAAATTCCTCAAGTTTTTCAACAAATTTATCAAAAAATGGAAACTACTTATATCTCCTCTCCAAAGGAAACAGTGCCCCTTCCCTGTATGAATGATATTATGAACTTTCACTCTTACCTCACACACTTGCTTTATTAACTAAATCCTTTCCTATTGCATATCTTATATATTTTTCTCAAATATATCCATTCTTACACCCTAATATGCTCAAATATCTCCATTCTTATTCTCTAAATCAACCCTGCTTTCTCTTCTAAACTTCTTAAATTATTTCTACCTTCAATTAGACTAAATTGTTTTTGTAAATTTTACCAATGGACACTCTCAAATATTCCAGATACGAGTTGAGGCACTCAAGAGCCTGTTGCTTGAGATATGTTATACCAGCTGAGCGACCTTAGGTAAAAAATTTAAACATTATGTTCATCACTTTACTTACTCATGAAATGATGGTAATAATAGCACCTACTACATAGGGTCATTGTGAGGATTTCATACAGTAACATAAATAAAGCACACAGCACGATTCCTGGAACATAGTAAGTGCTATCCAAGTGTTTGTTATTATTGTTATTACTATATTTTAATTTATACAATCTACATCAAAGAACAATGCTGGCCTGTTTTTTCTTAAAAGCTTTTCCTATAACTTTTGTAACAGGATCTTTCTAATCCCTTAACTGAACCTTTCTTCATCTTTTTTGTTTAGCAGGAGTTGTTTGTTTTGTTTTGCAATCAAGAGATGGATCCCAGAACCTTATGCTATTAGGCAAATGCTTTACCACTGAGCCTCATCCCCAGCCCAACCCAATCTAATAAGTTAGTTCAAGTTCAACTTCTTTATAGGACTTGGGTAGAAACTGGGCAAAAGGAGAGGAGTAAAACTTGGCAAGAGTGAGGATAAGAAACATTGCTCCTTCTAGAACAACACAGAAGAAAATGAAAACAGTGATTTTGAACAAAGGAAGGAAAGAAGACCTATATTCAATGGAGGACAGCAGATGAATGAAAATGCAGATGTGGTAGATTATATGACCTGTAAAATGTAATAGGCTTTCTCCATTTGTCTGTTTTCTTAACTAGTCTGTGAGATCTTCAAGTTAGGAATCATGCCTTGGACAGCGACTATCAGTATCAGATATGCAGTAAATAAGTAATTGATGAATGCATAAATTAATGAGTTTCCATAATTTGAAACTTATTTTCCATAATAAGTCTATATGGCACATTTTATTTTTAAAAAGTAGTTATTACTTTCTGATGACATAAATAAATAACCTCCCCCAATAAAACAAGCCTTATTATCAGCAAAATGGAAGCAAGGCTTCTCTTTTTTTTAAACAAAGTTAGAAATTTCAAATTTATAAATTTCATGTTTCATCTCCAAGTTAAAAATAAATAAATACATAAATTACCTATTTGGCCAGCAATGACAGGAGGTCTGACAACTAAAAGTATCAGTTTATCAAGCAGAAGATGAAGAAATCGGACCACTGGTTCCAACTGTGATGAATTCAACGCTGAAATACTGCTCTTCAATTCATTTTCTAAGTTATTTTCCATGATTCGCATGTCCCCAATTCTGACTGGGAACATATGTTCATCCAGAGCATTAACCAGAGCAAAAAATTTGTCGAGATAAGGATCCTAAAACCAAAAATAAACAAAAGCACTAAACAATTATAACTATAAAACTTCCCAATCCTAAAGGGCTATGGACCACTGATCTCTCATATTAACTGCTAATACATACACACATACACACACACACACACACACACACATACACACACACACACACGTGTGTGTGTGTATGTATGTATATATATATATATGTTTACCTAAACAGTTTTTCCAATTGAAAAACATCTATTCTAATTATTGTAGGACAGCTGCCTCCAATATTACTGGTTACTCAAGAAATCTATTAATACTAATGAAGGCTTTCCTCTTTCAGTTTGGAGCTTATTCATTTGGAGCTCAATTACTATGGCAGGTATCTTACTAATCTACGTGGGCCCATTATTAATGTATTGTCTCTCAGCGCCAAATCCACACCTTTGTCCTACTGCATACTACTGGAGCCAGTTTCTTCAAACTATACTTCTCTTTTGTTAGCTGCTTATGGTCAGGCTCAGACAGTAGAGAGTACAGGAGGCAGTCTGGAGGCTTGAGGAATATAAAGAGACTTTCTTTCCTCTTAGTTGTTTTACAGGTGATGGCTAGGAGATGTGAATGCTGCAGCTCAGAGGTGAGAGACATGGGAAGAAGTGGTCACCACAGTAGTGGTGGTTCTCATATTTCCATAGTAGGGATTCTCCACCAAGTTTCACTGAATAGCAAGGGATGTGTTCTTATAACCATAGCATCCCCTCCTCAGAAGTCTATCAGCCTCAGGATCCTTTCTAAGTGTCTAAGTCCTTCCTTGATGCTTTCTGTTACTGTTATCTCTGTTATCCTCATATAATTATCTTTTACCCCCATTTAGTTAGCAAATCATCTTTAACCTAGTCAATAATTATTTGCCTTAAATTTCCCACATTCAAATCATTGATGGATTTGTCTCCCAACTAAATCCTGACTGGTATTATTAAGCCTGTGTCTACATTGCCAACAGAACCAGTCTTATTTAAGCAGTAGAAGCTTACTCTCCCAGTGTTCTTTATACCTAGAAATAACCATGTGCTGATCAATGAGGTGTGAGCAAGTCTACTGAACTAGGGGAAGATTTACACTTACTTCACAATGAAATTAAACTTCAAGAAGAGGTAGCAATGCTGCTCAGCTTCACATTTAAAATTCTAATATAGTTCTACAGTATGTATTTAAATGAATAAAAAAAAATCAATTGAGTTCTAACTATATATTTAGTATATTTCAAAGAATTATAAAAAAATTTATAAAACATCCTAAGAAAGAGTTGTCTTCAATCAATCTTTTTAAAAGGCTATAATATTTGATCAATTTGTTTTATTTTTTATCAATTTTTATATCATTGCAATATATTTCAAAAAGTTACAAGTAAAATATAAATATCATAAAAAATCTTTATTACTTTCAACTGATCCTTTAAAAAGGTTATAATAGGGATTGTGGCTCAGTTGTAGAGTGCTTGCCTAGCTAGCACGTGTGAGGCAGTGGGTTTGATCCTCAGCACCACATAAAACTAAATAAATAAAATAAAGGTATTGTGTCCATCTACAACTAAAAAATTTATTTTAAAAAGGTTATAATAATTGCTCTATTTGTTTTATGTAGTTTTCAAATTAATGAAATTTTTAATATTAATCTTCAGGACTGTGGGTGCCAGGATGCTTGCTAAACAGTAGACAATTGCACTTTATTTTTCCCCTACATTGTATAGATTCTGAACTAGTTACATAATATATTTTGCCCTAAATTCTTTTCTGTCACATAAGGACAACACATAATCTGTATCCAGAGAAACAAACTTAGGAGTAACCATGTACTGACAACTCTAAAAAAAAACTAAAAACAATTATAGAAATGGCAGAAAAATCAGCATGAAAAAGAGAGTACTTGTATATTTAGGAAGACACAATGTGATATTAAGAATTCTCCTATAAAAGGAAAGAATATGTTCAACAGTATACTATCAGGTCAATCTTTTCACCAACCAAGGAACAAGATATATAGGAAGCATAGGACACATCCACTAACATCAGAAAAGGAAAAATTCCATTGGAGTTACTCTGTTATGGGGTCTTACTTGTGTACTACTAAACAAAACCTAGAGATTACCAATTTTTTTTTTTTCTAAACAGCATAGAGGTGCCATGTCTTTTTATTTTCCCCTACCTCAATGTGCAGAAAAGAGTTAAAATAGCAGGCTTAAGACTGCTATCCTAGAAAGGCCTGCTTACATGGTTGATCTTCATTGGGTATCTGTGAACTTGGATTTCAGGCTGGTTTCCACTGTTAGGGAATAGCTCACATGCCTAAACTAAGTAAATAGTATGCTTTATGGTAAACACCTGCCTTCCTTTGGGGAGTCTAGAATTTTAATATGTTTTAGGCAGACGGCCTATAACACTGGCCCCCAGAAACAACCCTATAAGCCTCTACTGTACCTCCTTGGCAGACAGCATTTTACATATGTTCTTTCAACTTGTTCTATGTGACTTCATCAGATAAGGACTAACTTGGGCCTGAGGATTCCTCCCAGGTAGTTTTTCCCTTCGTTGACTATGTCCATCCTTTCTTTAAAATAAATCAGTTATGAGTATTACTATATGACTTACCCTGCAAGTCCTCCTAGCAAATCACTGAACCTAAGGTGGTTTGGGGAAGCCCTCTAAACATCCCTTGCCTTTATAGGTTGGCAAACCCCTGAATTCTATTTTAAACACTCACCTCTTCTCACTCTACCTTTTCTCCCTAGAAAATCACATTCACCAATTTAATTTCACCTATCACATTTGTTCTATCACCTTCAACCCCAAACTCCCAAATAATTGCAACTACCTTTAGGACATTTCCATCTGAAGTGCACAGATACTTCAAACTAACAAGTTCAAAAGTAAACTCATATTAGCTCTATAACTGCTCTCCTTTCTTTTTTTAAAATTTTTTGTTCTTTTTAAATATCCATGACAGTATATTTTGACATACTATACATACATGGAGTATAATTTATTCTAATTAGGATCCCATTCTTGTGGCGGTACATGATATGGAGTCTCAATTGCTCTCTTTTCATATGCTCTACTTTTATATGCTCCAAGTTTACTCTACTTGTACTCTCTGTTAGGTTAGAAATTACTATCTACCTAGACTCTAAACTCTATGATATTTAAGGTTCTTCCTAATCTGTTATCAACCTGGGCTTCTATACTCATCTATTATGATTTCCTATGCATTTTAAATTGCATTTATACCAGATTACTTGCTGGTCCTTAAACATAGACTACTTACTATCACTTTGCACTTGTTATCTGCTCACCTGAGTTGCCATTATCCTTTTCTCAGTATGGTAAATTCTACTTACCAATGCAACATCTCAGTCCTTAGCAGAACAGACAACTTTGTCCTCCTACTTGAAAGGATTTAGCCAAATTATCCATACCATTAGTACCACAATACTAATTTCCATAGTATTAATTTTATTATGATATTTTCCCATTTCCCCTATTTCTTAAATAAAAAACTCTTTTTTGAGGGAGAGGGTATCTCAGCGGCCACTGAGCCACATCCCACATTTTATTTAGAGACAAAGTCTCACTGAGTTGCTTAGCGCCTCACTTTTTCTGAGGCTGCTTTGAACTTGCAATCCTCTTGTGATCTCAGCCTCTTGAGCCAGTGGGATTACAGGTGAGTGCCACTGTGCCTGGCTAAATGGAAACCTCTTGACAGGTAATATAGCTGACCTCATGGAGCTTACTTGCCATATATGGAGGAAACACAATAAATATGTGTGTGGGAGGGGATACACGAGAGAATTCAAGAGCGTGAAAATGCCAGAGACACATACATACATGTGCTCAGTAGAAAACACATGGTCAGCTGACACAGAGTGATGGGCTTGCTATGTCTAAATGAGTTGACAAAGAATGTAGTCTTTTTGAAGTAAAAAAAAAAACTCTGAGAAGTCAAATGAATATTAGGAAGAAAAGCATTCTAGTCAAAGATCAAGGTATAAAATCTTAGAGAAGAAGTTGGTGTGTTCCAGAAAGTGTAGATTTGGAGTAAATGACTTTTAAAAACTATTTCCATTTGAAATAATTAACCTATGAAAAATAAAGTAAGTTGGACGATAGTTTTTCAACTCTAAAACTCTATCATTTACCAGAAACTTAGAAAAAAGACACTTAAGTGTTCAAAATAAAGTCAATGACAATTGTTAAGCAAAATGTATGCTTTTATTAACAGTCAATGACTTTCTGCTTATTCCTTTAAAAAACAAAACAACTTCTAAATATTTTTAACTGACATACATTCCTATAACTCTGATGGCAGATAACAAAACTGACATAGTGTGAGATAATTCTTAATTAGTTGAATAAAAGTTAATCAAATAGTTATTAAAATTCACTTACTTGTGTGTGGATAGATGAAACAGCAACAACTTCAACATTAAACACACCTTTGTGATTATCTACCCATTTCATGCCAGGTAGAGGAACCTGAAAGATCATATCACAGATTCTTTAAAAGTAGGTTATCAGTTCAGTAAACAAACAAAAAAATTAGAACAATTCAATTAGAAAAAAGTACTGTGGAAATATATTTTAATCACTGTAAATCAATTAAATACTTAAATTTCATTATTACAAAATTAATAATTTTACAAAAAATTAAAGGGCTCAGGAGCAAAAAGAGAAATGCCCCAAATTTCTACCTTTCCAGAGATACCCCTTAATATTATTCCAAGTCTTCATCTTTACACATAAACCTTTCATAGTTAATATCAAACATTATTATTTTAAAAACTATTTCTCACATACTATTCATTATGAATCTAACTTACACCAATAAATTCACATAGACGATGTAATTTTAATGGCTTATAGCATTCCCTTTTATTTTCAGTATTCCTATTGTGTTTTCACTGGGCTTTAAAACATTCACAAGCAAAGAAACTCTTGTCCTAAGGATTATAGGGGTTTTTTCCTGATATATTGCTAGTAGTATCAAAATTATTTCATAAAAATCATTTTTAAAAGCAAATAAATATATTCTCTCAATTCCTCCTGCTAAGTGCTGCTAAAACTCCTGGAACACGGTATATAAAATCAATGGAAAGACTGAAAAGTGCAGATGAGAATGAAGATGAACTGGAGACCTAAGGATACAAGAAACTATAAGGCAGTATTTCATGGGTTTTATTTTTGCTTTACATATCCAGAACTGGGTGCTAGAGAGAATGGCAATCCAGAAGTGCCAAAAGACACAGACAAGCAATGCCCCAAGAAAAACATTTTCCTTATAGCTAAAGCCAGCAATACTCCAGACAATCATAAGGGAACAAATCTTGGTCCACTCTCATTTCCCTGGACTGAGGGAGGGGCTCAGGCTAAAAGTCAGCTATAATGAGGTACCCAAACCAACCACACTTAGGTGGTATTTAGAAGACACAGATGGTAGCCCATTCCCTTCTGATGATAACAATTCGCCAATTAACCCTGGTATCAGTGGACACAAGCAGAGAACAGTAATAAGGCACCCCGCCACACACACACCCCAAAAGGGAGTTGTCAGTAGAGGTCTAGCAAGGAGGTTGCAATCCCATCTCCACCTCACATTGATGCCCCCAACCAACAAATCCCAGGGAGTGAAAGCAGACACTTTGGGAAATTTGGACTTCATCTATCCTGGTACTAGTTTCTCCCTTTCCTGCTATTAAGACAAAATATTTAAACAAAATTTAGAGTCTCATAATACCCAAAATATCCATGATATAACTGAAAATTATGCATCATACCAAGGCTAGGAAAATCTTGACCTAAATGAGAAAAGACAATCATCAGACACTGATAATAAGGTAACATAGATGTTGAATAGATCTGGCAAGAATTTAAAAGTAGCTACCATGAAATTAATGAAATCGAAACAAAAGAAACAATTGAAAAAATTGACAAAACTAAAAGTTGGTTCTTTGAAAAAATAAATAAAATCGACAGACCCTTAGCAATGCTAGCGAAGAGAAGAAGAGAGAGAACTCAAATTACTAACATACGGGATGAAAAAGGCAATATCACAACAGACACGTCAGAAATACAGACGATAATCAAAAACTATTTTGAATCCTTATACTCCAATAAATTAGAAGATAGTGAAGGCATAGATAAATTTCTTAAGTCATATGATCTGCCCAGATTGAGTCAGGAGGATATAGACAAC
>NW_026000082.1:4367303-4386092 GCF_001458135.2 Marmota marmota marmota | reverse complement strand
AAAAAAAAAAAAAAAAAATGATTCAACAAGCAATTACAAATAACCTTGAAATGAATGAAAAAAAAATGAACAGCAAAAAAGAGGGATTTCTTTCTCATGGTTTATCTTTTTATATGTATAAAGAAAACCAAATGAAGTCAGTTTCCCATTACAAATTCTATCACTAAGTAAAATATTCAATCTCTCTACTGAAGCCAATTACAAAGTGAAACATTTGTGAAAAACAAAGATGCTAGAACAAGTTGAAACCTCTCAAAGCAAGAAACAATATTAGCTCTTTCAACCCAAAACACTTGTTTTCAGCTTTAAAAAACAAGACATAAGTAAAATGTACATATATACTTCTTTAAAAACAATTTGCAAAGTCTGGTCAAGGAATCAGCAGCATAAATGTCATCTGGGCACACTATTAGGAATGTAAATACTCAAGTTCCAACCTATACCTACTACATCAGAAACTGGGGGTAAGGTTCACAACTAGAGTTACAAGAAACCTTCTGGGTAAATCTGACGGTTTAAAAATAAAACTGCTACCTTGAACTACTGTAACGAGCAGTGGTGATAGCAATGACATAATAGTAGCAAAACATCTAAAGCACTTTTCATTTAACTGTCACCATTCTAAATGTTCTCCATCATTCACTTATCAATATAATTCATTATTATAGGTATTAATTATTCTTCCCATTTTTACAGAAGATAAAGATGCAATACAAAGACTGTCTTAACAAATACCATAACAAATTACCATTGATTGGGTGGCTCAAACAACAGAAATGTATTTTCTCATAGTTCAGAAGACTGGATATCCAAGATCAGATGTCAGCATGATCAGTTTCTGGTGAGAGATCTTTCATGGGTTGCAGGTAGCCACTTTGTTGTTTATGTCCTCACACTGGTGCCAGCAGGTATCAGGGAAGTTGTCAAGTTCTCTATATCTCTTCTAACTAGACTACTAATCTTATCAGGGGCCCTACCCTTATGACGTCACCTGAACCTAATTATCTCCCAAAGGCTCCATCTCCAATACTATCACATTGGGGGGTTAAATCTTTACCACATGAATTCTGCGGGGACAAAACTCAGTACATAGCACTCTGTCCTGGTCCTCTCCAAATTATCCTCTGGAATACGAGATAGATTCATTATTTCCAACAACCATGGACATTTACCTCATTCCAGCATCAAGGCTAAAGTTTAAAGTTTAAAGTCTCATCTAAATATCATATAAGTCAAATATGGGTGAAAATGGAAATACAATTCATCCTAAGGCAAAATTCCTCTCTAGCTATGAACCTGTGAAACCAGACAAGTCAGGAGTTTCCAAAATACAATGGTAGGACAAGTATGGATAGGCATTACTATTTCAAATGAAAGAAACAGGAAAGGAGGAAGGAGTGACATGTCCCAAGCAAATCTAAAACCTAACAATGCTTCCAAGGCTCAAGAATAATATTCTGTATTGCTGTTGTTTTAAAGAAATTTTATTGTGTATGTTTAAGGTATACAACATATTATGGGATACATAAACATAATAAAATGGCTACTGTAGTAAAGCAGATTAATATTCATCAACTTACCATTTTTTGTTTTGTTTTGCTACAACTTACTCATTTATCAAGAATCTCAAATTTAGTATGGCTTTATCTTTATTAACTATAGACCTCATGAAGTGAGATGAATAATAATTTTTATTCTGACCTGGCTTATTTCTTTTAGCATAATGTCCTTCAGACTCATCCATATTGTAGCAAATGGCAGGATCTCCTTTTTAAGGTTGAATAGTATTACATTGAATATATACACCAATATCTTTATCCATTCATCCACTGATGGACACTTAGGTTTTTTTTCCATAGGTTTTTTTTCCATATTTTGGCCATTATAAATAATGTTGCAATGAACACAGGAGTGCAGATCTTTACAAGATAGTAAATTCATTTCCTTGTACATATGCCCAGAAGAGGGATTGGTGAGTCATGGCAGTTCCAACTTTTAGTTTCTTTAGGAACCACCATATTGTTGTCTGCAAGGGCTGTACTAATCTTTATTTCCACCAAGAGTGTACAAAAGTACCTTTGCCTCTTCAACTCTGCCAACATTTATTATATCTAGTCTTTTTTGAAAATATCAATCCTAATGGATATGAGATGATATTAATAGCAGTACAGACTTGCATTTCCCAAACAATTAATGATGTTAAGCCTATTTTCATATCCCTGATGGTGATTTTTTTATTTGAAAAATATCTACTAAATCCTTTTCCCAGTTTTTAATAAGGTTATTTTTCTAATATTGAGTTGTAGGAGTTCTTTTAAAATTTTACGTATTAACACCTAATAGATGATTTACAATTATAATCAAATATATAGGAGTTACAATTATTTTCTCCCAAGCCTTAGGTTGCCACTTCATTTTTGTTTTGTCATTTCACTCAGTTGACTGTTTTGTTTGCTATGTAGAAGCTTTTCAGTTCAATATAATCTCATTTTAATTTAAAAATTTTTTTATTATTTATTTTTATTTTTGCTTTTATAGCTTGAGATTTTGTTTATTGATATCCAAAATACTGCCATGGTAAATGCCAAGGAACTTTTCACCCATGCGTCTCTTCCAGGAATTTTCAGATTTCAGATCTTAAATTTTGGTCTTTTATTCATTTGGAATTGAGTTGCAGGTATGCAGTAAGATAAAGTTCCAATTTCCTTCTTTTGCATGTGGAAATACAGTTTTTCCAGTATCATTATTGAAGAGACTATCCTTTCCCCATGTGTCTTCCTGGTTTCCTTGTCAAAAATTCATATACTATATGTTTGGGTTTATTTCTGGTATCTCTAAAGAGTATTCTTTGGATTGATGATCTGCTCTCAAGGCTCATTGGGACAGCAGCATCACTTCTTTTGCTCCAGGATGGATCCATTCCTGGCACAGCCAGCAGGGAAACTGGTCCCCAACACTTTGCCCTAAGCTTTAGGCAGAGGCTGTTGGATTACTGAAACCAGGGCAGTGACACTGGTAATCTCTGAGGCACTATTGGGATCACTTTCCTCTTCTTTTTTTAATTTTTTCTTTTTTTAATTTTAATTTGTTATATGTGACAACAGAATGCATTAAAATTCATATTACACATACAGATCACAATTTTTCATATCTCTGATTGTACACAAAATAGTCATATCCTTCATGTCTTCATACGTGTACTTAGGGTAATGATGACCATCACATTCCACTGTCTTTCTTACCCTTGTGCCCCCTTCCTTCCACTCCCTCCTATTTCCCCTTTGCCCTATCTAGAGTTCATTTAATCTTCCCATCACCCCCACCCCGACAACATATTATGAATCAGCATCCTTAAATCAAAGAAATCACTCAGCATTTGGTTTTTTGGGGATTGGCTAATTTCACTTGGCATTATATTCTCCAGCTACATCCATTTACCTGTAAATGCCATGATTTTATTCTCTTTCAATGCTGAATAATGTTCCATTGTGTATATATACCACATTTTCTTTATCCATTCATCTACTGAAGGGCATCTAGGTTGGTTCCACAGTTTAGCTATTGTAAATTGTGCTGCTATAAACATAATATTTGGCTGTGTCCCTGTAGTATGCTATTTTTAGGTCCTTCGGGTATAGACTGAGGAGTGGGATAGCTGGGTCAAATGGTGGTTCCATTCCAAGTTTTCCAAGGAATCTCCATACTGCTTTTCATATTGGCTGCACCAATTTGCAGCTCCACTAGTAATGTCTGAGTATGCCTTTTTCCCCTCATCCTCACCAACACTTATTGTTGTTTATATTCTTAATAGCTGCCATTCTGACTGGAGTGAGATGAAATCTTAGTTTTGACTTGCATTTCTCTAATTGCTAGAGATGTTGAACATTTTTTCATATATTTGTTGATTGATTGTATATCTTCTTCTGAGAAGTGTCTGTTCAGTTCCTTAGCCCATTTACTGATTGGGTTATTTGTTTTTTTGGTGCTTAGCTTTTTGAGTTCTTTTTATACCCTAGAGATTAGTGGCCTATCTGATGTGTATGTGGTAAGAATTTTGTTCCCAATTAGTAGGCTCTTTATTCACCTCATTGATTGTTTCTTTTGCTGAAAGAAGCTTTTTAATTTGAATCCATCCCATTTATTGATTCTTGATATTAATTTTTGTGCTATACGAGTCTTATTAAGGAAGTTGAGGCCTAATCTGACATCATGGAGATTTGGGCCTACTTTTTCTTCTAATAGATATAGTGTCTCTGGTTTAATTCCTAGGTCCTTGGTCCATTTTGAGTTGAGTTTTATGCATTGTGAGAGATAGGGGTTTAATTTCATTTTATTGCATATGGATTTCCAATTTTCCCAGCTCCATTTGTTGAAGAGATTATCTTTTCTCCAATGTATGTTTTTGGCGCCTTTGTAAAACATAAGATAAACATAGTTATGTGGGTTTGTCTCTGTGTACTCTATCTGAACCACTATTTTGGTGCCAATACCCTGTTGTTTTTGTTACTATTGCTCTATAGTATAGTTTAAGGTCTAGTATAGTAATGCCATCTACTTCACTCTTCTTGCTAAGGATTGCTTTAGCTATTCTGGGTCTCTTATTTTTCCAGATGAATTTCATGACTACCTTTTCTATTTCTATCTGGAATGTCATTGGGAATTTGATTGTAATTTCATTAACTCTGTATAGTGCTTTTGATAGTTTGGTCATTTTTATAATATTAATTCTTTTTAAGAACAAGAGAGATATTTCCATCTTCTAATTTCTTTCTTTATCGTTCTGTAGTTTTTGTTATAGAGTTCTTTCGCCTCTTTCATTAAGTTGATCCCCAAGGTTTTTTTTTTGGATGCTATTATAAATGGTATAGTTTTCCATGTTTCCATTTTAGAGGATTTGTCACCGATACACAGAAATGCCTTTAATTTATGGGTGTTGATTTTTGTATCCTGTTACTTTGCTGATTTCATTTACTAGTTCTAGAAGTTTTCTGGTGGAATTTTTTGGGTTTTCTAGGTATAGAATCATATCGTTGGCAAATAGTGCCAATTTGAGTTCTTCTTTACCTATCTGTATAGGTATATATAGAAATTAAAGAATTTCTCTCAACTCTCTAATTGCTCTAGCCAGTGTTTCAAGAACTATGTTAAATAGAAGTGGTGAAAGAGGGCATCCCTGTCTTATTCCAGTTTTTAAAGCAAATGCTTTCAATTTTTTTATAATGAAAATGTGCAGCATACAGAATAAGAATAGAATCTTAAAAGCCGCAAGAGAGAGGAATCAGATCACATATAGAGGGAGATCAATTTGTATCTCAGCAGGAGATCACGGAACAACATATACCAAGCTCTGAAAGAAAATGGATGCCAAGAATTTTATTCTAGTAAAATTAAGCTTTAGATTTGATGATGAAATAAAAACCTTCCATGATAAACCACGAAAGTTAACAGAATTTACAAATAGAAAGGCTGCAGTACAGAACATCCTTGGCAAAATATTCCACTTTCCTCTTCTTGAAGAACAGTACATTTACAGGCAAATAGTTTTATTTCCTCTCCTGTCAAACCCAGGAAGCCCAAGAGTCTTCCTTCATTTCATGCAACATCATATCCTTTAGTTCAAACTGTCAGTGTATCTGCTTATATTATCCTATAAACTCTTTATCACATGATAAAGGGCCTTGGTATTATCATCAAAACATGCTTTCTCAATTTTAATAAAACAAATAGGCTAAGATTTTTATAAATTGCCTTTGGGTTTAACAATTCCTTTTCCAATTAATTTCTCTGCTTTCACATTTCCTCCAGTCTGGAGGAATCATGCTGCTCCTTCAACATCACTTTCCTTTAGAAAGCTCTTCAGCCAAATATCCAGTTTCATCATATGCAAGTTTTATGTTTCATAAAACAAGAGAACATAGTTCAGCTAAGTTCTATGCTACCTTACAACAAGGATTATCTTTTCTCTATTTTCTAATAACATGTTCCTCATTTACATTGAGATCTTATCAAAATTAACTTTAGAAACTAACCTTGCATTTGCAAATCAACTAAGTAAAAACAAATCTAAAAATTCCACAAAAGCATATTTTCTTTTGAAAAATTTCCTTTGAAATATACTATATCTGATAAAAGACCACATTTTTATGTAACCAAGCCATATCAAAAAGCCTTCACTAGACCTTAGAAGATGGAAAAACCTCCCATGTTCTTGGATAGGCAGAAATTATACTGTCAAAATGGCCATACTACAAAAAGCTCTATAAACTTATAATGCAATTCCCACCAAAATGCCAATGACATTCTTCACAGAATGTCACATAAAGCAGTTATGAAACTCATTTGGAAAAATAAAAGACTCACAATAGCCAAAGCAATTCTTATCAAGAAAAGCGAAGCAGTAGGCATCATAATACCAGACCTCAAATTATCCTACAGAGCTATAATAACAAAAGAAGCATGGTACTGGCACCAAGACAGGCATGAAGACCTACAGAAGACACAGAGACAAACCCACATAAATACAGTTATCTGCTACTAGACAAAGGTTTCAAAAACATACATTGGAGAAAAGAGAGCCTCTTAACAAATGGTTCTGGGGAAATTGGAAATCCATATGTACTAGAATGAAAATTAACCCTATCTCTCAACCTGCACAACAATCAACTCAAAGACTTGGGAATTAGACTAGAAACTCTGTAACTACTAGAATAAAATGCAGGCCCAACACTCCAACAGGTCAGCTCAGGAACTGACTTCTAAAGACTCCTTTAGAAGTGCAAGAAGTAAAATGAAAAAAATCAGTCATCAAACTAAAAGGCTTCTCCACAGCAAAGGAAACAAGAGCATGAAGAGAGAACCTACAGAATGGGAGACAATCTTTGCCACCTGCTCCCAGATAGGATATTAATATGCAAGTTATACAAAGAACTCAAAAAACTGAACACCAAAAAAAACCAAATAACCCAATCAATATATGGGCAAAGGAAATAAACAGATATTTCTCAAAAGAAGAAATATAAATGGTCACCAAATATATGAAAAAATTTTTCAACATCTCTAGCAACTAGAGAAATGCAAATTAAAACTACTTTTGAGATTTCATTTCACTCAGGTCAGAATGGCAAGAATACAAGTAATAATAAATATTAGTAAGGATGTGTGGGTTTACTCATACATTGTTGGTAGGACTGCAAATTAGTGCAATCACTCTGAAAACCAGTGTGGAGATTCTTTAGAAAACTAGGAATGGAACCACCAAAAGACCCAGTTATCCCACTCCTCAGTATAAATACAAAAGATTTAAAAGTAGCACATTATAGTAACACAGCCATATCAATGTTTACAGCAGCACAATCCACAATAGCTAAGCTATGTAGCCAACCTAGGTGCCCTTCAACAAATGAATGAATACAGAAAATGTGGTATATATACACAATGGAGTATTAGCCATAAAGAAGAATAACTTTATGGCATATGCCAGTAAATGGATGTAACTGGAGATTACCATACTAAGTGAAATTAGCCAGTCCCCAGAAGTGAAAGGTCGAATGTTTTCTGATATGAGAAAGCTAATTCAAAACAAAGGGAGGGGAATTAAAAAAAAAAAAAAAAAAGAATGTAAGATCAGTAGAGTAGACAAAGGGGAATGAAGACAAGGGAGCGAGAATGGGATAGGGAAAGGCAGTGGAGTGATTCTAACTTAACTTTCCTATGTATATAAATACATGAATATACCACAGTGAATCTCATCATCATGTGCATCCACAAGAAACTAATCAATAAAAATATATAAGTACATAGCAGAAAGATCCGTAGAGTAGGGGGAAGGGAACAGGGAGATGAAGGATGGGAGGGAAAGGAGAAGTACTGGGAACTGAATTAGAAAAAATTATATTCCATGTTTTTATAATTATGTCAAAATGAATCATATTTTCATGTATTTCTATTTCTTCATGTATTTCTATTAAGAGCCAATAATTTTTTTAAAAAAGGAACTCGTCAAAGGATTGTGGTATACAGACAAGTTTGAGAATCACTGTAATAAATGAATAATACCATTCTTTTCAAGAAAAAAAAAAGGCTTCACTAAAGAAATTTCAAATGTGAAGTCAATGACAAATGATATGAGGAGAAATTTTAAAAGAAGAGGTGAAGTAGTAGACTTTGCTATTTAAGACAGAATAATCATGGATGACTTCTCTGGAGACAAGACATTTAAATGGTTGTCTGAATGAAATGACAAGTAGGCCTTGTGACAGAACACTGCAAACACAGGGGACTGCAATGGCCTAAGATGGGAATGAACTTTGTGTGTCTGAGGAACAAACAGCAAAGGCTGGGTGATATGTGGTGAGGGCTGAATGAGTGACAGAGAATGTTGAAAACAGAGATCAGAGCAATAGTTGTATTGCTTTTCTTTTTTAAATAAAAATTCAAATTGTTTATAAATGCTTTTTTTTTCTTTCTATTTTTCTTTCTGCCATACTGGGGACCAAACCTAGGATCTTTCACACACTAGGCAAGTGCTCTATCACTAAGCTACATCTCTAGCCCTTTTAATTTTAAGACAGGGTCTTACTAAATTTTCCGAGATGCCTTCAAATTTGCAGTTCTCTGGTCTCCGCCTCCCACACAGCTGCGATTAAAGGTGTGAGCCACCATGCCCTTTTTTAGTTGTATTTTGAAAATGAATGCCATCAGAAGAATATACAAAAGGCAGAGTTCATATTAATGTTTACAACCAGTTAGTCAATGTGATTTAGAGAAACTGGTAATCATCATGGAAAAGTTGTCTCACAAGCCACTTTGGTTTTTGAACAGTGGCTGCTGATTCGTAAGAGTTTCCCAGTGTTTTTATTTAAAGTCTTTTAAGTCAATAATGCCATTCATCAAAGCTGCTAATATTTCTTGTATTGCATGTTGATACCTACTTTATTTTCACTTACTTGATCCTCATTTTCAAAAAGATACTAAAAATTAATTCAAATCTGTTTTCTTTCCTCTAGTCTTTTAGTGAAATCTAAAACTCTATTGAAAGGAACATTCAGCTATGTATGGTGTCGCACCTCTATAATCCCAGTTGCTTGGGAAGCCGGGGTAGGAGGCCCATGAGTTCAAAGCCAGCCTCAGCAATTTAGTGAGGCTCTAAGAAACTTGGTGAGATCCTGTCTCAGAAAAAAAGAAATGAAAAAGGAAGGAAGAAAAGGCTAGGGATATAGTTCAGTGGTTAAGCACCCCTGGATTCAATCCCTGGTTCCAAGAAAAAAAAAAAAGCATTCATTTATTTAAAGAAGCTTCTCATATTACAATACGAAAATCTTGCAAACTTATTTTTTCTTTGAATTTACATTTCATATATAATTTTGGCTTTAAAATGAATATACTTATTTTAATTTAAAAAAAGGATTAAAGCTTCTAAGCTTCATAAGAAGAATCTTCATGTAAGGGAAATAATATTACTTCCTTATCTATATACTTACAGATAGATGAAATAGCAAGGTTTTGTTTGGTGAAAACATTTTTATAATGAATAAGCCATTACATTCAATTTGAAGAATTACAATATGAGAGATACTGACCTCAGGAGATAGTACAGAATAAGCCTGTGGTGGTTTTTCTAGTGAGACTGGTAGGCAAAACTGGCCAGTCTTCAACCGTCCATTCTGAAGCATTGGTATCCACTTTTAAATGAAAAGTAAACAATTTAAATGTGTTTGTTATAAAAATAATTACTGTCCTAAGAACTTGGTATTAGCTAAATTTATCTCTTATTACCAAACATAAGGCAGTTTAATTATATAAGTAATAATCACATGTTTTCATAATTTCTCTAAAGGCAATAAATACAGTTATCTGCTACCAGACAAATCTAATGACATTTTATCAAGGAGGATCCTCAAAACATTACTACTAACCATTCAATGTATAATATAGGGGGTTCTTATTTACCTAAGGAAAAGTTAATCCCTAAAAAAGGATATGAAGTGAATCAATTTTAAAACTGTGATAAGTTTCAAAGTGAATAATGAAAGATTAATCAGCCTATGAATGCTGATAACCAAACTAAAAGTATAAATGGAAATTTATTTTCTTACAATTCACAAAATTCATGTCACCAATGCAAGAAACAAAAATAATAAATCAAATGTTGGTTTCCTCTTCTGGGTGGAAACATGATTTTTCTGACAAAATTATATTATAGCACATGATCTGAGTTTTACCTTGTATTTCAAAGATTTCTGAAAATTATTCAAGAGTTTTAATTTCTTTTGTAAGAGTTTATTTTATTAATTTTACATTCAAACCATTCTCTCCTTATATTGCACTGTTGGGTAAACACTCAATGTTCAGGATCAACATCTATATGTTTATGCAAGTTAATCAATTTATTGATTCATTTATCGCACTAATGAGTATTATCTTGTTATGATGATTGTCTTACAAATGCAACTTATAACTGTATGGAATCAGGGAATATTCAAATAATAAGAAACATCAATTATTATCTTAAGTATCATAAGTATTTTAAGAGCTAAATATTTAATAAAAAGGACTTACTGTATATCCAACTGGGGTTTCAAGAGGAGTATTCTGTTTTTGTTGACAACTAACATGATAGAAAGTAAAAAGCAAGTGATGATGATCAGTTAAAGTAGCAGGAAGTTTAACCTTGACTTCTTCATGAAAATCAGGAGACCTTCATACAAAAAAATAAAAACAAAAATCAGTAATCAGTAATTTGCCCAAAATAATTATTGCATTTGTATATTTGAGCAATTTTTAAATTAATTTTATTATTCATGCTTTATTTTTCCTCTAATCCAAAATATTTTTCTTTATTTCCAAACTCCAAATGATCAAATTCTATTTCTAGATGAGAGAGCTATCACTATTTCTGAAATTTCTCATCCCATTTTTATTAGTGGGTGAGTAATCCTACTGCTCAAAAATTCATTAATTATTACCACCTTGATACTGAGACCTATACTGCATTGGAATCTGTATGTAAAAAGAGACTTACATAGAGCTTTCTATATTTACGAATCTATTCTGACACACAGAGAAAAAATAATATGAGCTTTATAAGTGTGTATTTTAAAACCATTCCATAGAAAAACATTTTTTCTTTTGTAGGAGTACCGTTTTATATTAAGACTAATTTGTATCATCTTAAAAAAAAAGAAAGAAAAAGATATCTCTAAAGATACCCTAATATGAAGATAAACTCTCTGTGGAATGTCTTATATCAATTATTCTACTGTTAACAAAATAAAAAATATTACCAAAACATGGACTAGAATTGACTTAAATAAAAACAACAGCAAGAACAAAAAGATAAAATCAGGGAATGTTCAAAAATTAAGTTTGTCCCACAGTTTAGAAGTGCTCCTACATACTACAAGAATACAATAAATATCATGTTTCATCAAACATGTTTCATTATATTTTGTCTCAATATCCACAGAGATGGAGCATTTTTAAAGGAAAGCATGATTGTTATTCATGATATCCATTTAAAAGGGATAGAACCTTAGCATCCCAACCTTCCATACTAAAATTTATATTTATGAAAATGCAACTAAACCATACATCTCCACCCATCTTTAAAATAAAGGCTGTCCCACCAATTATAGTTTTTTTTTTTTCTCATAGGCTAATTAGTCAAACATCCTTCCCTCTCAAATAAGCCTCAAAAACAAGTTAATAGGTATGGATTTGGCCACAAAAATACTAAGAGGATCTAGGCTTTAAATAATACTAATAAGAAAGAGCTGATGATGCTAGCCATCTGAGAACTTAATGACTTTGGAGGGGGAAAAAAGGGCTATAAATCCTATTATTAATCTCACCAATTATCACTGAATTATGAAAAAGTTGAATTTATGAGCAATGTCAGACGGTACTGCCATTTTAATTCCACTAATGCTGACAGCAAAATAATAATAATAATAATAACAACAACAACAACAACCTAGACGAAACAGAAATTTTAAAAAATTACTACCTTCTTTATCAATATCTTTCCTAGAATTGAGTGTTATGGTTCATTTTTTCCTGAATTCACATTACATGAAGGCTTCTGTGAAAAATTAAGTTATCTACAAGAATTACTCATTCAATGGGTAGGTTTAATTTGTCTGACTTTAGGCTAAACACTGTTACTTCTGCAGTGGTCTTAAAGATAAATATAAACAAACAATTACCCTCAAAAAGTGTTTAATTTAGTAGGAATATAAATAAGACCCAGATATCAATAGCTATGCTATAAAACAGGGGTTGGCAAACCGTGGTTCAAGGGCCAAATCCAGTCCCCTGCTTAGTTATATACAGCCTGCAAATTAAGAATGGTTTTTACGTTTTTAAATGGTTAAAAAAAAATCAAAAGATAATATATTTCATGACACCTGAAAGTTATATGAAATTCAAATTTCAGTGTCCATAAATAAAGCTTTGGAACATGGTCACATTGATTTATTTGCAACTTTAGTGTCTATGGTTGCTTTTGTGCTACAGTGGCAGAGTTCAATGGGTGCAGGAGAGGGCTTATGGGCCCAGACCTAAAACATATACTATCTATGACCTGGGGATGCAGCTTAGTGGTAGAATACTTGCCCAGCATAAGTAAAGTCCTTTACCCAGTTCAATCCCCAGCACTGGGGAAACAGAAAAGGAAGAAGACGAAAATGTTTGCCAACTCCTGGTATAGAGTATGCAGGGTTAAGCACTTTAAGAACAGAGAAGAACAAATTACTTCAAGTGTGAGATCAGGGGATTACCTACCATTGAGGAGATGTTATTTGAGATAGGCAATACAGAATGAGTAGGAGTTCAATAAACACAAGGAATTGTCACCATAACAGAAGAGAAGATCCAAGAGAGGACCAGAAACAGGACAACACAAGACATTTGCTAATGAAGCAGAAAGATCATCAAGACCTAGAGAGCATTGGCTATTAGGGAATAAAAGAAGGAAGGCAAAGCTGTTTTAAATTTTGAGCTGGACCAACTGGAAAAATGGTGGTACCATGAACAAAAACATAACATTAGAGATGGAATCAGGGACAGATACATAGCAACTAAAAAGGCAGCAGAGCACCTTTTGAAATGAATATTTCCAGTAGGTTAATAAAAATACATACATGCGCCTCAGAAGGAGGGTTAGTACTAAAAATAAAGAGGTGGAAACAATCCATATAAACATTAAATTAGAAGTATTTTCACTGAATGTAACTCTGAGAGAAACAAATGAAATTATTGAGGAAGAGAATATACAGAGAAAAAGAGTTAAGAACAAAGCCTTAGTGTTTTGTGTAGAGTGCCTATACATATGGGATAAAGAATTATTATTACCAAAAGGAAAAAGAAAAAGAATGTTTTAAGAAGTAGAAGAAAACTGGCAAATAGCCATAAAATAAAAGTGAGAAAGAAAAAAAAGTTGTAAGGAGAGCAAAGAAAACACATATTATACAACCACACTAAAGAAAGATGTGTTGTTACTGTTTTCAGTCAGGGAAACATATTTGAGAATAAGAGCCAAAGACAATAAAACAAACACTGATGATCCAAGAGAAGGAATAACTGATTGGAACTATTCTGGAAGAGGCTGGATGACCAGTGTTAGAGAACAGAGGTGGAACAATTCACATTGAGCAGGAAGTAGGCCATTACTACTTTTGAAATATAAGGAAAGGCAGAAGTGCATGGTAATAATTGGAGATGAAAAGTAGAGAAGTTATGAATCTCAAGTTGGATGGTTTTCATGAACATAATAGGAGGAACACAGAGAGTAAAGCAAAAAGAAAAGGAGGACCTAGAGGAAACTCCTGCAGCTACTCTTACGTGAGAGAGGTTAAAATAAAAAAACAAAAACAGTGACAATAAAATTATGAAAAAACAATGATTCAAAAGAAGATAAAATAAATTAATATAGCTCTATCACATGACACAATAACATCAATTTGCAATATCCTTGATTTGTGCAATTTTGTGATTTTTTTCCAACAGCATTCAATAATCCCCCCAAAAGAAAGCAGAAATTAAGGTTAACCAAAATTAGCAATTTCCCAAGGAAGTAAAATGGAAAGTTATTATATCAAAGGATTATTGCATGTTGAGAATACCAACAATTTTATAGTGGGCTTAAGCTTAGTGAAGAGTTAAATAAAAACTAGAAAGTGGTAGGGGAAAACAACAGGAATAGATCAAAGGATCAGAGACCATAATGACAATAATAGTATTGTAAAAATGCAAGGATCAGATAATTAGATAGAAAAGATGGTTTTTGTACAAAGTCTTATATTTGAGATGTCTCTGGAGAATGGCTGTGCATTTACAGACGAAAATCATAACTTTGATGTCAGCCTTAAATTTGGCAGTCAGCGCAGCACAGCATTTGGTAAACACACTAATGTGAGTGCTAACAATGCCACTGAGAAGTGAGTAACTTTGAAAGAAATATTTTAATTCAGTACCTGTTATGATATACTACGGCTGTATAGGCTTCCTTTGAAAATTCTGAACAGCTAGATTTACCAAAGATTACCTGTAACAAATAACAGCATGTTGAAACTTTGTTGTAATAAATGCTAGATGTTTCATATCTATGTAAGAATTTGTCTGATTTAATAACTTTGAGAAAATTGGGCAAAATTGGCCCAATGAAGAACAATGTGCCTACTGGCGTTCATTAAGCTTAATTGCTTAACTATAAATTTCTGTTCGATGATAGACCCATCTGACATTCAAACATTCAAAAAGTTTCTATCAATCATACTTCTGTCTTCTGAGCAATAAGGTACATTTGTTTCCTCTTAAAGAAAGTGAAAACTTCATTATTAAACTGAATGTAGCATATTATTTGGAATTTATATAAGAAATATGATTCTAGAATGGAGGCATAGATCTACTATACAAATTGATGGCTTTTTCACTAAAACAGCAGAGTCATTCTGAAAGTCATATATAAATATTTATAAATGATATAAAAATCCCATTATTAGCTCAAGTTATGTATCCTTTGCTTCTAGTATACCCTGCAAGCTACTATACAATGGAGAAGCTCTGTTCTTATATTCTCACATATACGTTAAAAAAAAAAAAACACACCACATTAAAAAAAATACAGTATTACTTCTGGAGAAAGTTCAGAGAGAACATAATTCAGCCTTATATATCTGCCTCTTGAATTCTAACAGGAATACTGTGTGGTTAATTAGGGCAGCTGATAACAGAAATGGCTTAATGATATCAAGGTCACAGCTATTATTTCTATGAGAGACAATTAGACATGCAATGTTACCTAGCCATAGATTAAAACTCTTAAGTCTGGCTAGCCAACTTTCATATGCATGAAAAGGAATGTGGACACATCAGTATACTTCCATCAACACAAACAGTAAAACAGTTCTACGTCCATTCCTATGTAAAAGGATTAACTGGCTATCACCCTTTATTAAAAGCGCATATAAGTATTCCTGCTTCTTTTTGTAACATTTTAAGCAGATCCTTTAATTTTACGGGTATATAAAAATAAAATAACTATGATTCTCCTAGCTAAGCTTTATTAATGAAATACCTTAGTATGTTTTTATAAAATGTTCCAAAGAAAGAACTGTGATGTTTATAATTTTAAAATACTGATATTATATAATCATAATATTTCTGAGGATCTATTTGAATAGTCCTTATTTAAAAAAAAATAAGCAAGCACATACTCATGTGTATATACTCTTTCAAGCCAGTTACTCACATAAATACAAAAGCATTATATTTCAGATGATTAATAACACACAAGTAAAACAAATGCAGTATCTTTTATTCCTCAGAGAGGCTATCACTTTTCACAAAATAACTTATCTTTGTAACAAAAATGACATAAAGTGGAAGGTGTTCTTTTTTTTTTCTGACCACTGAACGTGTATTTTTAATCATTCAGTAACATGGCCTGAGCATCAATTATTTACCAATCATTATGCTAGGCATTATTATACAGATATGAGTAAGACATGAAGACATGGCCCCTGCTTTCAAGGAGCTCACAGTGTAATGGGTGAGATGAAGAAATAAACATATAATCAGAGTGATACAGCCTGTGAAAGGGAGAAGATGCTATGGTAGCACCAGAGAGGGAGGGTCTAACTGCCAATATAGGTGGGGTACAGTAGGGGCTCTGTAGAAAAGGCTAAAACAAGAAGAATTTGTTAGGCAAACAATAAAAACAGTTTATTGTACATAATCTACATTACTTATGAACTCAAATTCATACAGCAATTTACATATAGGCTGATGAAGCAATTATTTTCACAGTCTAGTATCTTTTCATCAGTTATGATAGTACTTTCATTTCTTCAGTGGAAATGGAGAGCTAATAAAGTACGTAAAATGATAATTTCAAACCTCAAAAATAAATTCTACATTTAGTCAACAAATATTTATCCAGCATGTATTATATGCAATGATCTGAAATAGCTGCCATGGGAGAATACAAAGATGAATAATTTATGCTCACTGCTGTCAAGGTCATATAAAAATGCTGATAAAAAGGGACTAGGGAAGAAGAAAATGTATCTTTCCTACTAACTGGAGACTCAAAAGAACCTGATTAAAAGACAGACAGGGCAGGATAAAATAAAATTCTTAACAATGCACCCATTCTCAGCTATGCATTTCATTTTTTTGCTTCTCAGAGGGTGAACATTAATCTATAGTCATAGCTGACTTCTATTCCGTGTTACCAAGTTCAGCTGAGCCAAAAATCTACTGTCATAGAACTTGCATCCATTAGTGTTCCCCAAATACTAAGTGACAATTTTGGCAGTCAAGAAACTTTCCAGTCTGGCCTCTGTCTACTATTTCTGGCTTAGCTCGCACTGCTCTGGCTCACTGGCAACTCCTGTACTTGGCACTGTCAGAGACAATCCTAGAACTGCTTTCCTTCCCCAACTCTACAGACCCACTGCCATTAACATCATCAAGGCCTTTGGTTTTAATACAGAATTACCTTTCTTGTGCTTGTTACCTCAGTAAGGCATTCTCTCCCATCTCTGAACACCTAATCTTTGGAATCCCTATACCAATTTTCCAAGGATTAGCAAAAATTGTCAATATTGGCTGCAAAATGTACACCTTGAGGAGATATTAAAATATTGATAACTGGTTCAGATGCCTAGACTATGATTCAATTCAAGTGAGATTCAGCCTGGTTGCCAGTATATTTTTAAAAGTTCCCTAGATGAATCTAATATGCAGTCAAGACAGAAGTAATACCAGTGTTTCTCAACCAAGGCAGAAAGAGTTATATATATTAGAATTCCTGGGACTCATTTTCAAACTATAATACAACGTTATATACCACATCACCTCCCCCTCCTTTACCTGGCCTTTCACTCTAAAGGGGGTTGAGGAAAATCAGAACCACAAAGGCCAGAAGTAAAGCTGTCTGTATTTTGATAGAGTGCCCTCAGTGATACAAATCTGAGCCTCTTTGAAAAGCCACTATTTTTATGTATTTGTTTTATATTCTCTAGATTACAAACCTTATTCATCTTTGTATCTCTGGGAGTGCCTAGCATATTCAAGTCCTCAAAAAATAAGTTAGACTTTAAATAAATGCATTACTGTCTGTATAGAAAGTGATGCAACTAGAAAGCTGGTTTATAATATCATATTAATCTCCATTTTGGAACTGCCAACCAAGTGATACCAAAACATCTACTTGAATCATTTATGAATAATAGAAACAGTAAACATTTCTTACCGGCATGGCATTGCTTGAATCTTCCCCATACATAAACTGGACTTTCACTGTTATATTTCTGGCAGAACCTTGACGATTGGCAAAATTAAGACTCTGAGGATATATGTAGAGAAGATTTCTGTGAAAGCAAAGTTATAAATGATAGTGAATACATAACTAAAAACACTATGAATCACAAAAGAAACATGAAAATACTAAATTATTAATATTTGTAAGCCACTGGGCTAAAAAATTTCATGTATATTTTACTTGATCCTTAGAGCAATCATTCAAATCCACAACATTCAAATATATCCTGATTTTGCAGATTAATTGAAACCCAGGTTAACCAATTTTTACACACAATTAGGTAAGTGAAAAAGCCGGAATTAGAGTACAAGTCAGTCAGACTTCAAAACTCATTATCTTTCATCTACAAGAGGCTTTTGGGAAATAAATGAGAAGGGACTAACACTTTATTAAGACAAGACTATTATAATATTACCTGAGTACCTCTAAGCAAATATAAGTAGGATGGAATTTATAAATACAGTTTTTGTAGAAATGTGATTAAGGATTTAAGAGGTATGATATTTCACAGTATTGTTAAAAATATATTATGTTGAGAGCCACAGCCAAAGGGGCCCCAGCAAACTTCCAGCTGCCAGCAAACTTCCAGCTGCCGGCTGATGATTGGCTCACAGCGGCCCCAGCAACATCTAGCTGATTGGCTCCTCGGCCCCAGCAACATCTAGCTGATTGGCTCCTCTGCGGTGATGCTCATTGGACTGTTTCCCTGCCCTTTCAGACCACGGAGCTGCTCATTGGGGGACTTTTTTTGGCTCCGCCCACGTGACCCAGCCAATCGGCCTCAAGAGCAGGAGGATTGTGGGAGGTGGAGAGAAGCTTGTGTGGGAGAGAGAGGCTTGTGGAAAGCCGGTGGTGGCAGTTGAGGCTCTGAGGATTTTTCCTGAGAGGCTGTTTTGTTTGGCGTGTGTGGTTCTAAAAATAAAGTTAGTTTCTTTTGACAAGTGGCTCCTGATTGTGCCCAGCCA
>NW_026000082.1:4311177-4362483 GCF_001458135.2 Marmota marmota marmota | reverse complement strand
AAAAAAAAAAAAAGAGAGAGTGAGTTACTTTACCTGAAGACTAGTGTTAAGAGCTAAAAAATAAGACTTCAAGAATAATAAAACCCTACTAATCAACTGCTGGGGCAATGAATATAGGTCTAAATTTTCTGGAGGGTGGTAGGGCAATATAGAAATTTTAAATGGATCTTTGACTCAATGAACCCACCTCTATCCCAAACTATGCACGTGTATAAAGGGGTACCTTGAAAGTAATTCATTATAACATTTTTCATAATTATAAATAATTATATTGAAACATAATGTTTATTAGTATATTAAACATCCCTAATCTAAAAATCCAAAATCCAGATCTGATACTTCTGAGCACTGACATGATGCCATAAGTCTGATGGTTCAATGTCCAAAAATTTGTTTCATGCATAAAATTATGTAAAATATTATATAAAATTACCTTCTGGCTATGTGTATAAGGTATGTATTAAACATAGATTAATTTCATGTTTAGACTTGGGTTCCATCCCCTAACATATTTCATTATGTACATGTAAATATTCCAAAATTTTTTAAAAAATTAAAATCTGAAATACTTCTGATGATAAGCATTTCAGATAAAGGATCCTCAATTTGTACTGAACTGGCTGATTAAGCTAAGATAAATCAATAAGAAGGTATACTATGGAGTCTCCAGAATGATGATATGTACCAGTATTAATCAATGTGGAAAGAAATACCTACTGTGATGGAGATCCCAAAGTAGGATATATAGTGACATTACTGTATTTATGGAAAATTCTCTGTGGGCATCTGTGTGTGATGTGGCAGGGGAGGGAAAGGAAGAAAGAGAAAATGAATAAAATTATTTCTAAAAAAATAATAATGATGACTTTAGTTTCTTTTTAGTTAACAGTGATGGCCTAAGTTTATTTTTTATACTTTTCCATTTTATTTAAATTATTACAGTGAAAATACATGACCTTTGCAATTAAAAAGGCAATAAAGCAATTTTAATGATGGAGGATGGAACTGCCTTTGACAAGGAGCATACACTCTAGAAGTACTAAAGATTAAGAAGAGTCAGTTGTACTCAAAACAATCAAAAGTCTACGTCAAGAGCTGTCCATGGGTTACATGTGGGTCACCACACATGGAGCCTAGTTGGAGAAACATCTGGTGTCTGGGAATGGCCAGTGGACATTTTCTCTGGTCAACTGCCCAGGGACAATGAATTTCTATCCTGCTCTACAGTGGCCCTCACATCATCTGAGATGGGTATGACCTGCCAAGATCAATTAACCTGCTGACTGCAAGACATCATGAAGCAAAACTCCGCCCTTGAAACCTTATCCCTCCCTTTGATGTACTCCCTTAAATAAACCACTGGAACCATCTTTTCTTTGTCTAGTTCCAGCACCCATGTGGACTAGACATATCAGGGGCTTCACTATTGTAAATATATTTCTGACTATTCTTGTTTTGTTATTCACTAATTATTTGAGACTTTTAGTTTTAGGTTGGCTTATATCCTCCTGGGCAATGACACGCTAGCCCCGTGAAGTGTAAAAGGCAAATATGAAAATATTATGACTGGTCAGTCTGCTAATCAAAAAAATCTAGAGATCAAAAATGATCATGAGGGGCTGAGGATATAGCTCAGTTGGTAGAACCTCACATGTACAAGGCCATGAATTCAATCCCCAGCACTCCCCCGCACCACCACCATACACACACACAAAGATGATTATGACTAAAAACTAAAGTCATCAAATAAAATCTGTACACGGAATATCTGACTTCCCAACAAATGTCATACATAATAATTGGGCACTAGTAAAGTAAAGTAAGATTAAGAGGCCATTCCCTAGTTTTGAGGAACATACAGCCCAATGGGACAAAACTGCCTATAAACAGACTATTTCAAAAAATTAGTGTTATGAGAGAGGTATTCAGAAGCTATAGGAGGAAAAAATAAGTACTAACCTCTCTGAATAAAGCATATTGGTTTGTGTCATTTTTTTCTCCAGAACATAGATTTTAATGACTGCATCCCTTTATTGTTATTTACCATATTCTTAATTAAATCTAAAGCCTTGGTCTTATTTAGATTTAATTTTTTTAGCAAGATTACTTCATAAAGGATATCATGCTTTTTTCTACCAGAAAGAAATGCTTGGTTCTTTTTTTGTGTGCAATTAGTGAACAGTGATGATCAATGCCTAAATCCATTAATCCACTAAGGGTTGCTAAAAGGTAATTTTATCATTCCTTCTTTATTTAACAGCTGGGACACCTCTGTAAAGGGCACTTTCCCTCACTTACTATTTGCTTTGCCTGAGAGCCATTATATGACAGTCATGAATAAATGTTTGATTCTTTTCCATTACTTTCCAGTTTTCAAAGCAATAAGTGGGTATACTATAACCCTCTAAAAGGGATCAATCACTCTTAACAAAAAAAAAAGCAACCTTTATTTACTTATAGATTAAGTTTTCTTAATGGGCTTCAATACATTCCAGTTATTATCCTTATGAATATTCAAAGTGTCCCACCTTTGGCAAATAAAAAACAACTGAAACTGATTGTAGACTTAGTTATAGTGATCTTTGAGAACTTCTTGCTCTTTCTAATGATAAGACAATCCAGGTTCTTCTTGTACATTTTCTTCACTGACCTGGAATCTGTCATTTCTCTAAGAAACTGTGGTTCTTTTAAGTAATAAACATTTTTTTCAAACCACTTGAAGCATTCATTGTGGTTTAGTCATTTTTATTTTTAGGACATTTAAATACAAAAAGAAGAAAAATGTTTTTAACATTAAATAATTTCTGAGTCCATATTTATTTTATCAATTCAAATCAGGACTATAAAGTATGTACTTAATTGTTTTTTTAAATATTTTTATTAGTTATAGATGGACACAATGCCTTCATTTTATTTATTTTTTATGTGGTGCTGAGAATCTAACCCAGTACCTCACACATGCGAGGCAAGTGCTTTACCACTGAGCCACAACCCCAGCCCTGTACTTAATATTTTTTATATTGCATCTACAATCTTTCCTATGCCAAGAATCATTTTCGAAGACATCAGTATGACAGAATTAGAATTATGTCACTTAATTTGTGTATTCCAAAGTTCTGTGGTCAGACAGGGTTAAGCCTGACAAAAACATGGACATGGTAGCCACAGTCTAGAAGAGAAACCAAATGATGTAGAAACCAAAGAAAGAAAAGAAGAACAAAACAGGTAATATCAAATGCTATTCAGAGGCCAGGCATGGTGGTGCATACCTGTAATGCCAGCGACTCAGGAAGCTGAGGCAGGAAGATTATGATTTCAAGGTTAGCCTCAGCAACTTTAGAGAGGCCCTAAGTAACTTAGTGAGATCTTGTCCCCAAAAAAGGCGGGGGGGGGGGGGGGGGAGTGGGTGCTGGGGTCTTGGCTCAGTAGTAAAGCTCCCCTCAGTTCAATCCCCAGTATCAAAAAACCTAAAACAAAAAACAAATGCTACTCAGGGGCCAAATGAGATAAAAACTGAAAAACATCCATGGGATTTAGCAACATGAAAATCATTCATAATCTCACATTGAAAACAGATAAAAGTAGGTTCAGTTAGAGTAAGCAGGAGAGGTAAGCAAATTAAATAAGTCAGTAAAATTCTTAAAAGTGTTGCTCAGAAGGGGAAAGAGATAATTCAATAACTATGTACAGAAAATGGGCACTTCTTGAAGTCTTTTAAGGTTGGAAAATTTAGAGCTTGATTAAATTCTAATGAAAAGAATTCAATTGAGACAGAGTTTGCAAATATTAGAACAAGAAAGTAAGATTCCCAAGATAATAGAACAAGAAAGTAAGATTCCCAAGATGGTGAAAGAACAGTATCCAAAGTATATAATAATGTCTCAACATTCATTATGTCTATAATTCCTTGTAACAAACATGTACTTAGTTTCCAAAGTGTGCTAGGTAGTGACAATACAGAGTAAAAGATGAAATCCTTGACCTCAAAGAATTCATCGCCCAAAAGGAAAATCAGAAAAAGCAGATAAATATAATGTAGTATAATAAGCACTGTGAACAAAGAATGCCACTAAAGCCCACCTGAGGATTAAATAATCCGCCCACAAATTTCAATGAGTAAGTTTCAAGATAAAACAGACATGTAAAACACACAGAAAAGTAAAATATACCAGCCATGCCCCTGTAATTTGATTACATAATCTGTAATAATCTTGTTCATTTATGTATTACTTCATTTTAAAAACATAACTTCTGTAATAGAGCCCAAACTCCATGAGGGAAAGACCTTGTATATCTATTTAACTGCTATATTCCCAATGTCCAAAATGATACTTCATATTTACTGATAAATGAGTGAATGAATAGTAGAGAATGCACATGAAATTTAGTGATTTAATATTTCTAGGAATTTAAATTCCAGCATAAATAGAAATGAACTGAACATTATCTATAAACTATGTTTGATTTTCACTATAAGCAATGCAATTTTAAACTCAACTTATCTGAAGAAGGCATGCGATTGAATCCAGATTATTTTCCCTTTGACTAAGAACACTACTAATAAATTCCCAAATGAACCAGTAAATCTTCACTCTGTATTTCAAAATATTCCATCAAAGTAATTTCAAATCAGCAAGGATAAGGCAGATTAAAGAAAAATGTTAAAGATAGATAACTAGACACTTAGGGGAGAAGAGACAAATTTATATTGCATTCCCTATTGCAATAAATTCCAAATTAATCAAAGGCTTAAATAATAAAATCATAAAGCAGTAGAAGAGCTTTACAGAAACCAGATGTTATAGGCAAGAAAGCCATTTCTTCACACAGCCACAAAAAGCATAAAACAGGAGATATCCAAGATGGCAGAATAAGGATGAAACTAAGAAAGCCGATAGGCAGCTTCTCCACAAGGTGGGTGAACATAAAAAGGGCAGGGGAAACTTTACTGGAACCTAAAACTGGACATTCAAAGCAGACCAGGGATACAGGACATTGGACATAATAAAATAAGGAAAAAATCCCCAGCAGTACAGCCATTGCCACAGCTCATCCAGAAGCTCCAGCCAGAGTGGTCCCTCCATGAGCATTATGTAGAGGAGTAAGGGAATTAAAGGAACCTGCATTTTTTGAAGTCCGAAGAGTGTCTAGGTATGGAGCATTTAGAGATCAAAGACACTGCCCAACAAACCTGAAAGACTACTCGCTGCACAATATCTGTGTGTGGGAAAAGAAGTCACCATCTCTCCAGACAGCATGTGGAGGACAAAGGAAGGAACCATTTTGCAGCTGCAGTGTGGAGGATGGCAACTGAGGGAACAAATTCCTAACAAACCCAAGTTTGGCCCAAAATACAGGCCCAGTAAACACACACTGCATGGCACAGAGTGTGCTTAAGTGACCAAAAGAAAATCAAACGTGTACAGAGGTTTACACAGGATACAATGGGTTGTGGAAACACACCTGGCTCTACACTCCCCCTCCAATCCGACTGCTTGCAGGACCAGCTGGAAGAGACACTTTTGGACCAGAGTTTGTTTGGAGACTGAACCCAAGACCAGGAAACATGGGGTTTACAAGTGACGTAGGGGATTAAGAATTGGCTATCCCATCACATGAGTGGAACACAGGGGAGATCCCAGGGGTAATTCTTCCAGCATGGACGAGCAAATACTGGGCACTGAAGGTGTGCTGATTTAACATCTCCAGACCAATTAGCATTCAACAAAGAGCCTGGAGCCCAACTAAACCTAAACCCTGCCTCTAGGAACTCCACCTACAGAATTACCTCTCTGATACAGTAATCCACATAGTGGAACATTACACACCAAGCAACCCCACCTAAAAATGTTGAGAATATTTTGAACTCCAACAGAAAGAATTTTTTAATTTTTCATCCAGTTTTTTCAATTCTTTTTCACTGTTTAACTGTGACCTTAATGGTACATGGACACTTATACAGTTCCCCCCGCCCAACTTTTTTTTGCTTCTCATCGCTAGCATTTCTGAAGCCAGTTATTAGACATGGATTCGTTTTTTTGTGAACTAGGATGTTTGGTTAGTATGTTTTAGTTCTGTTTTATATTCTTTCATTTTTATTTTTAATTTTTAAAAATTTTTGCTTTATATATTTTTTTCTCCTGTTTCCCTTCTCTCTTCTACTAATGGCCAAACTACTGTTCTCTCTTTCATTCTTTCTTTAATCTTTTACTTCTGTCTTCTCTCCACCTCCCTTATAATCATCACATCCTATATCATTTCTGTTCTCTCCCTGTCCACCATCTGAAAATGTAAACCCTTTTACAAACTTGCTGTTTTATTATAGGCAATAACTGATCATATCGTTTCTTTTATCATATGATAATGAACACTGTAGACATCATAAGTAGGAACTAATGCTGTAAATTGTTTGCATTGGTTGTTGTTATTATTTGTCTTCACCTAAACAGTGAGATACTGGGAACCTTCAGGGGTACTATAAGTCCACAGGGTAGAAATTCTACTGCCTCAGATCCACACTGTTTGATGGGTAGACAAAAAAAAACATGAAAAAGCAAGGGAACAAATTACCCAAAGCAAACTAAGATACTCCAATAACAGAATCCATCGACACCACAGTGGAAAAAAATGTCAGAGAAGAAGTTTAGAATGTACATGGTTAACTAATCTGCAAAGTACAGGATGATGTAAGAAAGCAAATACAGACAGCAAAAGATCACTTCAGTAGACAGAGAGATTCTGAAACAAATAGAAATCCTTGAAATGAAGGAAACAATAAACCAAATTAAAAATTCAATAGTGGGGCGGGGGTTGTGGCTCAGCAGTAGAGTGCTCGCCTAGCACATGCGAGGCCCTAGGTTTGATCCTCAGCACCATATTAAAATAAAGGTACTGTGTCCAACTACAACTAAAAAATAAATATTTTTAAAAATGCAATAGAAAGCATCACCAATAAACTAGACCACTGGGAATACAGAACCTCAGGCAATGAGGACCAAATATATAATCTGGAAAATAGAGTTGACCAGAGAGAGAAGATGTTAAGAAATCATGAACAGAACTTCCAAGAATTATGGGATAACATGAAAAGACCAAATTTAAGATTTATCAGGATAGATGAAGACACAGAGATACAAACCAAAGGAATACACAATCTTTTCAATGAAATAATATCAGAAAATTTCCCAAATCTAAAGAATAAAATGGAAAATCAAATACAAGAGTTTTACAAGACCTGAAATGTGCAAAATTGCAACAGACCCACATCAAGGCACATTATAATGAAAATATCTAGCATATAGAATATGGACAGAATTTTAAAGGTTGCAAGAGAAGATCATCAAATTACATATTAGGGGAAACAAATACAAACCACATCTGATTTCTGAACCCAGACCCTCAAAGCTAGGAGGTCCTGGAACAACATATACCAAGCTCTGAAAGAAAATAGATGCTAATCAAGGATCCTATATCCAGCAAAATTAAGCTTCAGATTTGAAGATGAAATTAAAACCTTCCATGATAAACAAAAATTAAAAGAATTCACAACAAGAAACCCTGCACTTCAAAATATTCTCCACAAAATATTCCATAGGATGAAATGAAAAAGAAAAAAAAAGTGAAAACCAGCAAAGGGAGAAACTAACCTAAAGGAATAGTCAATCAAAGGAGAAACTAATTCAAATTAAAAACTAGAAACAAACCAAAATGACCAGGAATACAAATCATATCTCAATAATAACCTTGAATGCTAATGACCTTAACTCAGATTGGCCTTAACTCCAATCTGTCAGACACTGACAGATTGGATTAAAAAATAAGACCCAAAAATATGCTGTCTGCAAGAGACTCACCTCATAGGCAAAAACCCAGAAACTGAAGGTGAAAGGATGGGAAAACACACAACACTCACATAGATCACATAAACAAGCAGGGGTTTCAATCCTCATATCACATAAAGTGGACTTCAAGCCAAAGATAGTCAGAAGGGACAAAGAAGGACATTTCACACTGCTTAAGGGAATTATTAAACATCAACAAGATATAACAATCATAAATATTTATGCCTCAAACAATGGAGCATCTACGTACATCAAACAAACTCTTTTCAAGAAGCAAATAGAGCACAACACGATAATACTGGGTTTGAACATTTTTATCCATATATGTGAATACAAATATGAATATATATATAAAAGCATATATTAAAATATTTAAATGGATATGGATTTATATATAGTTGTTATTCTTTTGAGATGGATGTTTACAATTTTGGTAAGACACAGGATATGATTATATAACTGAATATATATGAAAATTTATGGGTAGGATTTTGGTTGTCATTAGGGTACATATATATATACACATATATATAAACATATGAGCTTATACAGAATATATATGTGAAAATACATATGGATATTCAAACTAAAAAATTTTTAAAAAGGAAGGGTCTGAAACTAAAAATTATATAAAAGAAATTTGTAGGTACGGAAATATTTTAGTATGGAAAATTAAAGGGGAAAAATGTTTCTTGATGAAAAAGTATTTTGTCTGGTAAAGTAATATTCTTGGGCTAAAATCTAAGATGAAGGAGGATAAAACTAAGGACGTAAATCTGTGCATGTCTAAGTAAGTCACAGAAGGTTTGGAGAAGGTAGATCTCAAAAAGTTTATGTTTGTAATTAAATTGGCCATAATTAGCACAGTCAGTTAAAGTTATTTGAACTTTGATGTACTGATATGATGCAAAGTCTGAAAACCTGATCTGCTCTTATATATCGATAATTTTATTGCATTTGTTAGGTTTTATTATTTGGGGAAACAAAGTCTTGAAGGAATTAGGGTTTGTACCTGTTTTAAAGTCTTAAATGATTACTTTGTGACTGGTTAAACAACAACTGTTATTTAAGTTATAACAATATTGTTGACACCCAAAATATATGTGACTAGGTATAAGTATGCATTTGAGAACTATTTATGTAAGTCTTGTCTAAGTATTATGTAAAAGTCTATAAAATGAAAGTTTATATAAGTTTACTGGCAGGACAACCAATATACATTGCATCTGACATACAAGGGCCACACTGTCATTTGAAGACCTGTCTTATATCTGTTTGCCTTAACTAAGTCAATTTCTGATTATTAACACTATTTGATAAATGTATTAGAGATTTAAGGCTATCCTTTGATTTTTTGTTAACCCATGCAGACCTGTGATTATTGTTACTGTACATTCTGGATTTTAAATTGTACTTTAAAAGTTAATAAAATATCATGAAACTTAAAATTTAAAGCTTCTATATAGAAAGTGATACCATAAACACAAATAGAAGAAAAATGACAATTTGAAAAAAAAAACTATTTGTTATACATAAGACAAAGAGTGTGAGCATCCATAATATGTGGTTATTAAAATTAGTTTGAAAGAGGCAAATTTTTAAAAGGAGGGCAGGGTGGGGGAATATTTATGTACATATTCAACTAATTCAAAAAGAGAAGAAAATGTGGCCAAAAAAAATCTAGATTTATATTTGCCTATTAGATTTATCAACTTTTTTTTTCTTTTTCACTCAAAGCATTGATAAAAGTATATGGAAAAAAGAAACTCATATTTTCCTGGCAGTGATGTAAATTGGTAGGTTCATTGAGGACAATCTGACAAAAGCAATTATATTTAAAAGTCAACATCTATAGCCTATGTGAAAATATTTGTCCACCTACATAAAGACATATTTTCTATATATACTACTTATAATTAGAAAATCAGAAAGAATTCAAATCATCATTCATGGAGAAGGTGATTAAGGTTAAATACATCCATATAATAAAAGATTGTGTCGCCATTAAAAAGAGCACAGTATACCTTAAGGCACCCATATGGAAATAGATTTTAAATATTTAGGTCTTGAATTTTTATAAATACATATACACATATATGAAATAAGTTATATGTAAGATCCCATTTGTGTTTTTAAAACACAAAACATTAGTAGTGAAGAGTCAGGATTTTAATTTTTTATACATTTCTAAAATATCTTTTGAGTTTTCACAATTAGTACTTCCAGCATTTAAAAAAACAAAAACTGGGCTGGAGGTGTGGTTTAGTGGTAGAGTGCTTGCCTAGCATGTACAAGTCCCTCAGTTCAATCCCCTGCACTACAAAAAATAATTAAAAATTAACATTTATTAATAGTGAACATAAAAACAGTAAGATAAATTAAATTACTCCCTCAAACTTCTGGATCTACACTAATAACTTTTGGATCTACACTAATAAGAAAGTCTACTGAGAAAACTGATTACTTCATATGTAACTGGCTCTGAGATACTACACTGTAAATACAAAATACACCACAAATTTTGAACACACAGTATAAAAATTTTGAAATACCTAATTAATACTTTTTTAAAAAAGAGAGAGAGAGAGAATTTTTATTTATTTTTTTTAGTTTTCGGCAGACACAACATCTTTGTATGTGGTGCTGAGGATCGAACCCAGGCCGCATGCATGCCAGGCGAGGGCGCTACCACTTGAGCCACATTCCCAGCCCCCCTAATTAATACTTCTACACTGATCACATGTTGCAATGATCATTTTTTAATGTATTGGATTAACTAAAATATGTTATTAAAATTAACCTGTTTCTTTAGTTTTTTATTTACGTGGCTACCAAAAAATTTTAACTATAGATGATCCCCAATTATATAAGTTAAACTTTAATTATCTGTTCACTTATTTCCAGCATCACTACCCTTATGCTTCAGGGCTGTCATTAAGTAAAATAAGGGTTATGTAAACACATGCTCTGGGATAGATACCACAACAGTGGATATAATAAACTAAGACAGCTGAGGTAGCACATACAGCAAACAGTGTGCACAAAGGGATGATTCACATCCTGATGGGATGCAGTAAGCCAGCACCAGATTTCATCATGCTACTACTAAGAATGGTGTACACTTTAAAGTAATGACTTGGTGATTTCTGGAATTTTTCCTTTAACATTTCTGCACCACAGGCGACTGTGAAAAACTGAAACGTAAGGAAAAAAATCATGTATAAGGGTTGTTCTACTCCTCTAATTCAAAATCAAACTGACATGACTAAAGATGAAGAAACTGAAGAAATACAATGTATAAAAAAACACAAACTACCTTGTATTTTATTTGGAGTCCACCTCCATAAGATTGCATAACCTGGAAAAGCAAAAGGACTTTGCTTTGCTTGGAAGTTAAACAATTTAGGCTGCTAAACGTCCTAAAATTCTATGTACCTAGGAAATTTTGTACACTGATTAGAAACTACAAATCCTTAAATCAGGATCTAACTTTGCTTAATAGTATTTTATTTTCTTTGACAGAATTTTTTTATTTTTATAAATTACTGGTCATATTTCATCAAGGTTCTATTTAAATAGGCACAAGTTCAAGCAAAGATTAGATTCTGCCTTTAACAATGTGTAGTAAGGCAGAAGACACTGAGAGATAGGTATAATATCATTTATAAAGTTACTATTTTCTTTACATTTTTCCATTTTTGAAATGCTTCTGTAGCTTGTAATTAGGCAAATTACTCACTTTAATTACACTCAATAATTTAAGTCAAGCAACTATCAGAAAAAAAAATCCAGATATTTCTATTTAAAAACAATGTATCATAAATCAAGAATGCATAACCACTACTTATCTCTCCATGTGAGGAATTGCATAAATAGTACAGAAAGTGTTAATACTAGAAAAGTCTAACTATGGAATAAAATTTCTCCATACACCCTTTTTTTTTGGTGAGCATTATACTGAAGAGCTTCTAAGGATAAAAATTAAAATCAGATACAGATCTGGCAAATAAAAGGTTTACAGTAGAAGTGAGTAAAAATATCAGGGTCTATAGTTCTAAGCCACAAAAACTGGCAGGTTAGTTAAGAAAAATTCCAAAATATGTCCTTTATGATCAATAATAACTAATTTTCCATTTAAAGAAGGAGAAAATTTTACTTTTTTTTATTTCTGCTACAAATATTATATGATTCCTTATTGGGAATTTAAGAAAAAAATATACACAGGCTAATCAAATTTCCTTATCAAGGTTCAAGAGACCAAAATTCAGAAAATTTAGATTCTAGCAAAATTTCCCAAATTTACATGACCTTACTACAGGATTAGATCATTTTCACCAATAAAAAACTATAGTATTAGTATATCTGCATTGATTGTTTCTAATTACAAGTTAGTTAATATATAATAATGTATAGTGATTATTACTCAGCAGGCAATGTTAAGTGCTTTGAAAATATTCTTAATCTTTATACAACCCTATAAAGTAGGTATTATCTTTACTCAACAGATTAAAAAAAAAAACAGAGATGCTAATTAATTTGACCAAGAGTAACAAAGCTGAAAAATAACAGAGCTAGTATTCTAATTTAAGAAGTCCTGCTTCAGAATCACACTCTTTAATCACTTGGTATATTTAGTATCTAATATATCTAATCCCTTAATACTAAATCATCAAAAGAAAAGGCCTCTATTTTTCAGCAGGTAGAGGCATTTCTAAGAAGAGAATTTTGAGAATGGTTCATTTTATAAAAAAATGCTTGGCAACTTAAAATTTAAACTGAAATTCATTTTGTCAATATTTTTCTCTTTGTTAAAAAGGTATTAACTTTATGAAATTTTTCTTTTAATTAGATAGTTGATTATATATACACCAACATACACCAGCTAAAAGTTTCATGTGACTTATTAATACTAACATGGCTAAGTTCTTCTTATTTGCCAGACACTGTTTGAAATACTCCATACTTAAAAAAAAAATTCTCATAACTCTGTGAATTACATACTATAATTACCCCAACTTTACAGAAGAAAATACTAAGGTATGGGGACATTAAATAATTTGTCAAAGCCCAGACATCTACAGCTGGCTTTTGAACTGAGACCATAGTCTGATTTTAGAATCCATATTCTTAGTAAATTTAATCTATAAATTTATTTTCTCAAAAAGCACTTAATATGAACACTCAATAAATAGGCACAAGTTCAAGCAAAGATTAGATTCTGCCTTTAAATAAAGAAATAAAGAAAATAAATTAAAAAATAACTTACAATTTAGCATTTAATATTTTTTCTTTTAACACTAACTTAGAACAGTGGAACATTTATTTTTAGACCTATTATTAGTCTTTTGTTTTGGTTAAATTTATATTATGAAAATTGTTGCTAAGCTCACCACAGAAAACCTGAGAAGAATTTCTGATGGGAAAATTGTTTCTGACTTTGGAAGAATTTAAGAATTAATTCTAGTTCGACTTTAGAAGACCATACATATTTATTGGTAGGTACTTCAGTAGATATGTAGAAAAGAGTCTAGCACACAGAGATATAGAATATAATGGGGAAAGGAAGAGAAGTACCTTTATTGACATTTATTATGTATGAGATTTGTCAAATATACAAAGATGATTAAGACATATGTGAAGCAAAAAGACATATTAAAAATAATTATAGTAACAAATAAGAGAATACACAATTATGTGTTAGCTTATTCATAAACACAGCATGGGGCACCATGACACCACCTGAAGGAAATGAGGACGGCTTCCAGAGAAAGCATTTTGGGGATACATGATTGCTTCTGTAAGAATTAAAATACAATTTGGAAAATGCATACTTAACTCATTAATTTTGCCTCAATTTTGAGGATAAATTACCTGTAAAAACAAGTTTTTTAAAAATTTTTAAAATCATAAAATACTAATGTAAGCTTTAAAAAAAAAAGTCAACCCCTTAACACTCAAAGCACAGTTTACAATACAACAAATAATTTCAAATTACTTATTAAGTTAGTTGCTCATTTCCTTGATTTTACTTAATATTGCTATAACTCAATGTGAAAGGTTACATTCGTGCAAGTTAACAGAGCTTAACGATTAACTATATTCCCTTGCCAACCTTACTGTTTATATGGCAAATAGTGGTATATATAAAGAAGTCTAGGTATGCTTATGGGAGAAAAATAGTTCCAAATTGCTTAAAATTGAATAATTGGGATAAAAATGTATAAAATTAAGCTCTTTCTTTTTATAGTTCCTCTAGTTATTTCTTCCAGAATTGATCAAGACAATTCATCATTTGATTCTATATCTTCAGAACCAAAATCAAGATTTGCTATGCTAGATGATGTAAAAATTTTAGCGAATGGCCTCCTTCAGTTGGGACATGGTCTTAAAGATTTTGTCCATAAGACTAAGGGCCAAATTAATGACATATTTCAAAAACTAAACATATTTGATCAATCTTTTTATGATCTATCACTGCAAACTAATGAAATCAAAGAAGAAGAAAAGGAATTAAGAAGAACTACATCCAAATTACAAGTGAAAAATGAAGAGGTAAAAAATATGTCACTTGAACTCAACTCAAAACTTGAAAGCCTCCTAGAAGAAAAAATTCTACTACAGCACAAAGTGAGATATTTGGAGGAACAATTAACTAATTTAATTCAAAATCAACCTGAAATTCAGGAACATCCAGAAGTAACTTCACTTAAGGTAAGTAGAAACCAACAACAGTTCATGATTTTTTAGTGTGGAGTTTTAAAATAATTCTAAGACATACTATTTGAAATACTTTGTTGTATTGTTGAAATACTTTATTTTTTTTAGGAAATATAACACATAGAAAATAAATTTTCCCATCATAAGTTAAAGTTGGTTTCTGCTTCCCTACTATTATATATGAAAACTAAACTTTACATTTCATATGAAAATTACAAGTGAATTAAGTAATAAAATTTAGAACACCAGATTGTTATACTATTGGCAAATAACTGGATATAAGTAAAAAAAAATTGAAGAAATTTAAATATAAAAACTATTTTTCAGTATTCCAAAGTAGATACATGTAATACAGTCTATGGTAGATTTACTATTATTAAAATATTGTGTGTAGGGTATTTCTTTTAACTGAAGTAAAGTTCAGAAAATCACATTTTAGAGATGACACTTTTTAATGTAAGAACAAAATTATGTATTATTTTCAAAAAGCATACAAGGGAAAATGATCACCTCTATTCATTTTTCTAACCCACTGGTAGTTTAAAAAAAAACAAACGGTGATAGTTTAATAAAAACTTTTAACAAAAAAAAAAAGAAAGAAAATTTTAACTAAATTACAAACTATGTCCAGACTTTTGTAGAACAGCAAGATAATAGCATCAAAGACCTTCTCCAGACTGTGGAAGAGCAATATAAACAATTAAACCAACAGCACAGTCAAATAAAAGAAATAGAAAATCAGGTAAGTCAATATTTAAACGGTATGTCCACAATCTAAGCATTCTAATACAAAGGAGAATAGTACAAAAACATTAATTAGTAATATTTAAAAGCCATGCATTGAGTTAAAAAAAAAAAAAACAGAGAAACTGGTAAGAAAATATTCCCCAAGTTTATAAAACAAGTATCACCATGGATTTCAACTAAACAAACATCATTTTAGTAGGTAATACTAATTTTCCAAAAAAAAAAAATTTGCCAACTACTTTTAATTTCCATAATTTCCTTTATATTAAATATTACTTTCTAAATTCTTTTTTATTATATATTTTTATTATTATTCAATGCATCCACTCACAAAAGTGAAATGGCACCATTACAATATATATTCTATTTATACATTAAATACACAGTAGTGTCCTCCCCATCCCTTAGTAAACTACAGACCAAAAATAATAAATATTAATATTTGTCTTGATTCTTTTAAAAGAAAGGCCACTTTAACTAACTTTTATTATATTATTCTTAGTTATTGTTATTAATATCCTACTATACCTAATTTATAAGGTAAAATTTGTCACAGGCATGTACATACAGGGAAAAAATTGTATACAGAGGGTTTGTCATTATCTGCCATTTCAGGCATTCATTGGGAGGTCCTAGAAGATAAGATAATGGATTTCATGGATAAAGGGAAATTCTGTATAAAGAGATCAAAGCAAATTTCTGGTTGGAAGAAGTCCCTGATCATCTAACTTCTCAAATTTAAATTATAAAATCAAAATTCAAAAAATTTAAGTGACTTTAAGATCACTTTACTCAAAAGAAAAGACTAACATCCAGTAACTGAATTTTATAACAGATTCTTACAAATTAAGTTCTAGGAAATGCCATTTATGCCAGTATTAAAAAAATTAACAGGAGGGCTAGGGATGCAAATCAGTGGTAGAGTATTTGCCTAGCATGTGAAAGGGCTCTGGGCTAGATCCCAGCACTGCTCCCCACTCCACCACATGCAAATAATAATAATGCTAAATATTGGGACTGGGGTTGTGGCTCAGTGGTAGGCATGTGTGTGAGGCACTGGGTTCGATCCTCAGCAACACATGAATAAATAAAAAATAAAGGTATTGTGTCCAGCTATAACTAAAAAAAGTATTTTAAAAAGAAAAAAAATAATAATGCTAAATATCATATTCTGCTTTTCTCATCATCAATAAGAAAAGCAATCAATTGCAAACCCAGGCTTTAAATAAAATAGTATATTGAAATACATTCAAAGGTCTGCCAATTTCTACAGATGTATTTACAGGTTAAAAACTATCCAGAGGGGCTGGGGTTGTGGCTCAATGGTAGAGCATCTGCCTAGAACGTGTGAGGCACTGGGTTCGATCGTCAGCACCACATAAAAATAAATTTGAAGGAAGGTATTATGTCCATCTATAATTTTAAAAAAAGAAAAAAAAAAAACTATCCAGAGCTGGGTGCAATGGTG
The DNA here is from genome assembly GCF_001458135.2 of Marmota marmota marmota. Classification (NCBI taxonomy): domain Eukaryota; kingdom Metazoa; phylum Chordata; class Mammalia; order Rodentia; family Sciuridae; genus Marmota; species Marmota marmota. The sequence continues at coordinate 4,345,710 of NW_026000082.1, read as the reverse complement.
CATGCCTGTAATCCCAGCAGCTGAGACAGGAGGATCACAAGTTCAAAGCCAGCCTCAGCAACTTGGTGAGGCCCTAAGCAACTTAGTGAGACCCTGTCTTTATATAAATTAAAAAAAAAAAAAAAGAAAGAAAGAAAGAAAAGGTCTGAGAATGTTGCTCACTAGTTCAGCATCCCTGGGTTCAATCCCCAGTACCAAAACAAAAAAACACAAAACTACCCAGAAAGCAGGGTTATGTAGCCTTGTTCAAATTATGTGTTATGTCTTTCTGACAAATCTGAGACTCAATTAGACCTACAACCCTGAGTGATTAAATTTAAAATCTGCCTGTGTTTATGAATAGAATATTAAGTATATCTTTCATATAAATAAAGAGAATATACAAAATATTTTAAGCAAAACTTCTGGCCTTCCTGTTTTTGTTTGTTTTCTTTTTTATGCATGCCTGGGGCTTGTTGTTATTTTCTCAGTTTTTTGTTTTGCCATAATATTGTGAACTGAAAGATACAAAGAAATTATACTTTTGATATCCTTAGTTCAGATTTATCCTAATTATATATTCAGTATCAATTTTTAAAAGTAGATTTATATTCTTTTATCAGCTCAGAAGGACTGGAATTCAAGAACCCACAGAAAATTCACTTTCTTCCAAATCAAGAGCACCAAGAACTACTCCCCCTCTGCAGCTGAATGAAACAAAAAATACAGAACAAGATGGTAAGATCATTTGATGGGTTTTCTTCTTGAAACCATTATCATCAGAATCCTTATACTCAGATCTATACTAACAGTAGAAGGCATATCCTCCAAATACAAAACACCAATTTAAATTGGCTCCTGGGTTTTTCTAACACTATAAAAGGAATTCTTAGGACAATAAGCAAGCTATAAATATGAACTTGATATTAGATAATATGGCATGATTATCTTAGATGTGATTATGGTATTACAATTATGAAAACAACAACTTCAATTTCGCATTTAAGAAATGCATGCTGAAATATTTATGGGTTTGAGTCATGATGTTCGAAAACTACTTTCAAACAGCACAAACAAAATACATGGTTTCTTTGTGATTGTGTGTGTGTGTGTGTGTGTGTCTGTGTGTGAAGCATACATGGTATGATGTTACCAATGGTTGAATACAAACAAGACTATGGTGTTTTCCTCAATAATTCTTTTCACTTTTCTTTTTCTTGAAAATTTTCATGAGAAAAACAAAAGTTGCAGGGAACAAAGTTTCCATTCCCACCCAAACTTCAACAAAATGATACATTTATGATTTACTCCTCAATATGGTGTTTTACTTTGTTTTGAGATCGGGTCTTGCTAAATTGTCCAGGCTGGGCTCAAACTCACAATCGTCCAGCCTCAGCTTCCTCAGTAACATAAATTATAGGCATGTGCCACTACACCAGTCTCAAAACAATATATTCTCATAACATTCACTTTTTTATGTAACTCACTTAGAAAAAAAAGGTCTACATTGCTAGTTTTCTCCTTGTAAGTTTACTCCACATATATCTGCTAACTAACTATCTGCTATTCACCAAGCAGGTACTAAGTTTCTGTACTTAGTTTCAAGAGCATTTCTGCCACCTAATATTCATACCATGTCTGATGATGATGATGATGATGATGATATTTGCTCAAAATTCTCATTTTGTCATGTTTCTTTAGAAATAATTCAGGTTGGGGGGCTGGAGTCACAACTCAGTAGCAGAGTGCTTGCCTAGCATGTGTGAGGCACTGAGTTCGAGTCTCAGCACCATATATAAATAAATAAAATAAAGGTCCATCAACAGCTAATAAAAATATTTTTAAAAAGAAATAATTCAGGTTGGTAATACTATTTTTATATTCCTTGCATAATATAGCCATATGGAAAAATGCCTTAGCATTCATATTCCTGAAACAAATTGTAGTCACTACAATTCCATGAAATTGCAAGTAAAACCTCAAGTTCCAAAGATATTCTTCTTACTAAATCTTCTATGATAACATTTTGTTGATTCTAGGCATTCCTGCTGATTGTTCTGCCATTTATAAAAGAGGTGAACGTACAAGTGGCATATATACCATTAAACCAAGCAACTCACAAGCTTTTGACGTCTACTGTGAAGTTAAATCAGGTAAAACCTGCCTAAGGAGAAAATGGACAGTAATAGACAGTTCAAGTTATTCATTATCTATTAGAAAGACTAAGCCTGTTCTATTTGTGTTAAATATGTATAATACAACTATATATTACTTATACTTGTTTATTTATTCATGTATTTATTCAATATTCTCCATTTCCTCTTTAAAAGAATCTGAAGTGACTACTGTCAATAAATTTACCAAGAAAAAATTCATTAGTTGTTCTTCCCTTAACTGTTTGGGACCATAATAAATAATATGAAGTATATCACCATACCCTTACCATATGTTACAACATTAACTTACAAAGTCACCAATTAAAACCAAACTCAAAAGATATTTTTATATCTGTCAACATCAATCTACTAAACATATACAATTTCATTCATTATATATAGGTAATCCATGGACCTTAATTCAACACCGAATAGATGGATCACAAAACTTCAATGAAACATGGGAGAACTACAGAAATGGTTTTGGGAGACTTGATGGTAAGATGATTTCATTCAATCATTCATTCACTTGTTAATTTAGAAATATTTTTTAAAAACCCATTATAGGGGCTTGGGTTGTGAGGCCCTGGGTTCAATCCTCAGCACCACATAAAAATAAATAAATAAAGGTATTGTGTCTAACTACAACTAAAATAAAAATATTTTTTTAAAAAAAGAACCTATTACAGACTAGGCACTGAAAATACAGCAATGAAAAGTAACTGTTCCAGTCTTCATAAAACTTATTAACAAATAATTACACATTTGTTACTAATTATATTTATTATAACTGTCATTATTTGAATTAGCATTATCACAATTACATGTCTGTTCTTAATTATTCTTATCACAACTTAATTTGATGGCTTATAATTATCATAATTATAATTATTCAAGAAAAATTTGATTAAGTGCTAAGTGCTTTGATAAGTGGTGCTTATAAATGAGCTGCAAAGATAACTATTCCTAGCACTAGTTATTATATTCTTCATTAACATTTTAACTATTAATTAATTAAAAGTTAGAAGAGGACTGGAGGACTAGCTCAATGGAAGAGTATATGCCTAACATCATGAGGTCCTGGGTGTGATCCCCAGCACTATAAAACATCATGTTAATAAAATAAACAAGGGGACAGGAAACTGTCAGATATTCAGTATGAATTTTAAAATTCTAATTATTTAAATATTATAAATATATAGTATGGAATATGATTTAAATTGATTTAGTTAACTCAACATTTATTCTATTTTGATCACATAACAATATAAAATAAGCAAAAGTAACAGACATTAAAAATCCTAAAAGTACATTATAAAGTCTATGAATCATATATAAGTGCCCACTTATAAACTGGAAAACAAGCCAGGCGTGGTGGCGCACACCTGTAATCCCAATAGTTTGGGAGGCTGATTCAAAAGAATCACCAAGTTCAAAGCCTTAGAAAGGTCCTAAGCAACTCAGTATAGACCCTATCTCTAAATAAAACATAAAATAGAGCTGGGGATGTGGCTCAGTGGTTGAGTACCCCTGAATTTAATCCCCGGTACCAAAAAGGAAAAAGAAGAGGAAAAGAAAAGAAAACAAAGTAGAAAACAAATATTATTATATCAAATTTTAAAATACTCACTACTATTTGACCATTTAAAATGTTTTATATTCAAAGTGTCAATTAAATCCTTAGTTAGAAGGTATATTCAATGATAAGTTTTGTAGCTCCAACTCTTCAAAGAGTGAGTGTAACCCAAATGTAAAGACTGATGGTTAAGTCCAGAATGCTTATTTATTTCTGATGAGAAAGTAAGCCATTTGTAGTAGTATTTACAATGCTTAAATGAAGCTTTCTAACAATATCAGTAAGGAAACATGGACTTTTTAAATTAAATAATTTCATAAAGACTGTGATAAAAAATAATCTATTAATAGTTGTGCTACATTTTAAATTCCAAACAAAAATATATTTTTCATTACAGAGAAAAGATGTATGAGGCCCTGTGTTCAGTCTCTGGTACCACCAAAAGAGGCAGGGTATATTCTTCTTTTCTATGAAGAAAACATTTATCAAGCAAATACTACAGGCCCAGTTTATATATGATAAAAATGGCACCATCATATTATCCAAGTCCAAGAATACTTAACAAGCCTCTTGACTATGTAGGCATTAATAAAGAGCTGACAGTAAAGCTGGTGGAACAATTTAGATATAAGATATTACTCTACCAATGACCAACCCTAAAAAATATTAAGACTATTATGGAATAGTGTCATATGTGTCAGATGTGAAACATCTGGCAATATTCATTTTAGAAAAAAAGGATAATCAGACTTGAAGCAGATCTATTAATATTTTAACATGCTTAGTGTATAAGCTATCTTTGATAAAATTGTTTTTAAAAGAAATACTTTGAAAGACTCTAGAAAAAAGACATTCAGCACTAAAATCACTTATTCACTTACAGCAGTTGAGGCCTAATCTACAGCTAACAATTCACAGATTTTTAAAACTCTTCTTTTTCAGGAGAATTTTGGTTGGGCCTAGAGAAAATATATTCCATAGTGAAAACATCTAATTACATTTTACAATTTGAGCTAGAAGACTGGAAAGACAACAAGCATTATATTGAGTATTCTTTTCACTTGGGAAATCATGAAACCAACTACACACTACATCTAGTTGAGATTGCTGGAAATGTCCCCAAGTCACTCCCAGAACACAGGGATTTGACGTTTTCTACGTGGGATCACAAAGCAAAAGGACACTCCAACTGTCCAGAAATGTATTCAGGTATCATTTTTTTATATCAATACTTAATTTTCACGTCTACAAAATATCTTCCTATGGTTTTAGCTATTATTCATAATGTCACAACTCTTTCAAATCTAAACCATTACCCCCCAAAAATATTAATTCTAGTTCAACTAGGTAGTTTACCTCTAATATCTTAGGAGGTTTAGATATTCTCTTTCTGGTATTATAATAAAAGTTATACAGATTATTTAAAATCAGGATACATGCATCTACAACACTGTAATGTTAACAGAAATGAAGATCTATATATGGAGAAATAGAATACCAGTATATATGTGTTTGTATCCATTAAATTGCATATCTATCTTCTTTAGGAGGCTGGTGGTGGCATGATGTATGTGGAGAAAACAACCTAAATGGAAAATATAATAAACCAAGAGCAAAATCTAAGCCAGAGAAGAGAAGAGGAATATGCTGGAGGTCTCAAAATGGAAGGTTATACTCTATTAAATCAACCAAAATGTTAATCCATCCAGTAGATTCAGAAAGCTTTGAATGAACTGAAGCAAATCAAAAAGCCAATAAATTAAACATTAAACTCATCCCAAGTTACTGTGGTTTAATAATCTGGTATTAAATTCTTAATGGAAGCCTTGAGAAAATTTTCATTTTAAAGTCACTATCAATTTAAATTAAACATCATCACATCACTCAAAGAATAACACTTTTCTCAACCAAAATTCTTATGATACTGTTTGTTCATATATTTTGTGATGTGGGAATAAAACTTAGATGGTCAAATCTAAATCATAAATAATGGATGAATTTTTAAATAGCATTTTTAAATTAATTATAAAAGTCACAGGCTAATTTCACAATTTCCCCAACTTTAAAAAAAAAAAAAAAGACAGTTTTCTTGTTAAAATTCTAAACATGAATAAATACAACAGACTAACAAGAGTTCTTAAATATGACAGTTAATTTTAAAATTCAGTCATAGTACATGTGGAAACCTGTAATATAAATGATAAGTCTGATGCTTTATTTTGCTACAAAATAACTTGAAATAAATGTCTGATATGGTTTACTTAACCAAGATGAAAAATTGCACTCAAACAGGCTCAATGTCTTTTACAAATGCAGTAGATAATGATTACTAAGTCACACTGACTTTAACATCAGGTATCATTGTACCTTAACATATTTGTTAGCTTATCTATATTGTATGTATTTCATATATTTTAACACTTAATACTGTGAAAACCAATAATTTTAAATGGATTTTGTCAGAACACAATAAGAATGAATGCCTTTGAGGCATTAAGTTAAACTATAATAATAATGTATTCCCCCTGGACATGCTATGAGTCTAACATGTTTGTGTAGATTTTAAGCTGAACTGACAATCATAACACATTATGGAACGTTAAAATAGCATGACAATCATGTATGTATGTTTAAATTTTAATAAAGACTCAGTCCCTAAATTTAGAAATTTAAATTCTTGTAGTTTTTTAATTGACATTATACTAAACATAGGACTAAGACATTTCTAACTTAAATAATTTAAAATCTAAATCACCACAGATTATTAGATACATTTTTTGATCATAACATCAAATTGCCAGTATTTTTTTAAATAAGTGTTTTTTTAAAAAAAAAACTACCAAGGAGAATTAAAATTTTAAATTAAATACAGTTTTTAAAGGAGATGGTACCTAAGTTATATGGTGACTTAGCACAGGCAATATTCAGCATTGTATATATTAAATTATTAAATAAATGTCATATTTTTATGTTACTTAGTAAAAAAGCTATATCTATGTGAATCCTACATAAATAGTTCCCTCCAAAGAACACAAAAGAGTAAAGGAAAACACAGGCTATAATTTTCAGAACTGCAGCCCAAGCTATCAACATTTATATTGTTTTTAGAGCCAGATACCAAAATGGCTCCCTCACCACCACCAAAATGCAAAGCTATCAAATGCAAAATAAGCATTATATAATATGCCAGTTGCTTTTCCTCAGTTTTCCTTTTTTTTTTTTTTTTAATTCTCATACAGTATGCTTCACTTTGCTCCTTTTAGGAATACTAGATTGGATTTTTATCCATAGAAAGCTCAGATTGAGAAATAATTATGGTAGAGAAAGAGTTTCTTCATTACAGTTCATAAAATGATGTCCTTTTGTCCTCACTACTTTGCCAAAAAGGTTTGCATTTCACCACAAACAGCTATCTAACCTAATGGGTCTTCTCAGCCTACTTTCCCTTTGGTATCTCTAGAACTTACTAATATCAATATCCTCTTTTTTGTTATTATTATTATTTTGTGGTGGGGGTGGTGCTAGACATTGATCCCAGGGCCTTGTGCATGCTAGGCAAGCGCTCTACCAACTGAGCTATATCCCCAATCCCTTTTTGTTATTTTAACCTTCATTTTGCTTCCAGAATATCACTATATACTCCGTTATCCTTTACCTGGATCCATCTTCTATAGTCTTCTCAAATTCAACATATCAAATAAATTCACCAGCCACTTACTGTCTCTGTGATCCCCTTCAACCCTTTCTCTCTTCCTTTGTACACTTAACACTTTCCTCCCTAACTTCTTTATATCCATTAATATTTCTACTAAGCTCCCAGGATTTTTCACTTAACTTTGTAAATAATGTATACTGTAAGCCACCAAGTCGAATACAACCTTTTTTGGAAATGTCTCTTAATCTGATAAAAACTTTTTTTTCTCAAGTACACACATTTCTCATTTCAGGGTCACCTTTTACAATCCATTTATATTCTTTTCCATCCTACAATCAACACGTTTTCATGCATATGTCTCTTCTTTCCAATAACATAACTCATGGTAGTCAATTAACTCATTCATTCTTCAAAAATATATTCATTAAGCAACATTTATTAAATGTCTCTTTTACAAAACCTATCCCATCTCAATGGCTTAGGGCTAAGGCAGGAAAATTGAGAGTTCGAAGTCAGCCTCAACAATTTAGCAAGGCACTAAGCAACTCAACAAGACCCTGTCTCTAACTAAAATATAAAAAAGCGCTGGGGAAGTGGCTCAGTGATTAAGTGCCTCTGGGTTTAATCCCAAGTACCAAAAATAAAAACAAAAAAATCCTGTATTCCAAATTTGTATAATCATATATTCTCCCTTCTGTTATAGATACTTAAATTTCCTTTTGTATTTTCCCATCACTAATAACCACAGCATTGCATTTATGCACATACTACTGGGTGATTATCCAATACTGCAGCTTTCAAAAATGCAAAGAAAGGGATCAACTGGCACTTTTATCAAAGTCCAAAGTATTCTCAGCACAAATCAACTAGGGCAAAATTACTCAATTGGTGCAAAATGTGCAGTTCAAGGTCATGAAAGTAGAACTAATACTCTCCCATAATAAACCTTTGTTAGATGAGGTGTCAATAACATTTTAGAAAGTACAAAATGTAATTAAGGAGTCCTTCTAAAATAACAGAAGTTTTTCTAAAGCTTAAATGTGTTTAGCCATAAGAACAATAAAATAGCTAACAAAATAATAAGGTTTATTTGAAAGAGCAATAAACTACAATCTTAAAGATGTAAGGTCTCCGCTATTAATCTTCAAATAAACACTAGTCTCAGTTTGTACATCTAGAACATAATAATAATGATGACCTGCCAAATCTATTTCATGTAGTTTTAATCAATTCTGATACTGTATTTTAATAATTATGAACTATTATGTTTTAAACATATGTATATATTTTTAAAAACTGGGTCTTAGATATCACCACATTCCTTCATGGAAATGATATTTAAAATACTCTTAATTCTTAAGAAAGCTGAACAAAACTGTTCTTTTCACAGTCTGCTGTTTCTGGAACTTTACTTCTTTCCTCTGGGACTCTAACATCTTCGATATACCTTCAAAGGCAAGCCCCTAAAAACTCCTGAGTGGTCATGTTAAAATGTTAGGAAAGAGCTCTCAACTCAAGAGTTTCTCTAGTTAAACTAGAACCAATTAGATAAAAGAGTGTTATATCTAGGGCAAAATCAAAATAGCAAGTGTGACATTAGTATGAGACATCAATGAACACTAAAAGTAAAAACAAAAACCAATATCCTCTAAAACAGGGAACTATACATTTAAATGGGAAAAAAAAGTTCCTTAATTTTCAGTAACAATCAGATGAAGTTTGCACTTCCTTAAATTAAGAATGTAAGAAACTAATAACCTCAGCAGTATTTAGCAGTATATAAGACTTTATCATGAATAAAAATCACACATTTTTATATCAAAACTATTACAAATATCTCAAAATGTTGTTGTAATATATTTAGAAAATAGTTTTTACATCTCAGGCTATATCTTATTATTTAATTCACTAATAAAGAAAGATCACAATTTTAATATTTTGATATTAACTCAACATAATTTATTTCTTTTATTATCCTATGAATTTTATTTTATGCACTTAAAAACTTTATTCCAAAAATGAAGATCACAAGATTCACAGAAATAAATAAATAAATTATTAAATGGGCTCCAATGAAAGACCTAACATGGTATAATAACCTAGTTTCAGAAACATGAATCACATGGTTCTCATGTCACAATGGAGAGAACAGGTATTTCAGGTATTTACTCACTCTGACCCGTCAAGCTAGTTCTAGAAACAAAATTTTAGGTTAAAAAGTTCAATCAGTCTATAATAAGCTCATTAAACTCTTCAGAAAAAAACTGAGAATAATAAATCCATAAAGAGATCATAAAGCATTTCATTTGTTATTATGGCTAATTTTTAAAAAGTATCTGTTAGATACATATTGCAGGACTTAACAATTGAAATGCTATGATGGGTGCATTTCTTTCAAGTCTGACTGGAGAGAGAGAAAAGGATAAGTTACAGATGAAACAAGAATGACAAGTCGGGCACAGGCACAGTAGCACACGCCTGTAATCCCAGCGACTTGGGAAGCTGAGGCAGGATGACCACAAGTTTAAAGCCAGCCCTGTTTCAAAAAGGTCGAGGGAGGGCTGGGTTGTGTCTCAGTGGTAGAACACCTGTCTACCACATGTGAGGCATTGGGTTTGATTCTCAGCACCATATAAAAATAAACTTAAAGAAAGGTATTGTGTCCATCTACAATAAATTTTTTTTTAAAAAAAAAAAAGGTCTAGAGATGTGTGTCAATGGTTAAATACCCCTGGGTTCAAACCCTGGTACCAAAAAAAGAATAACAATGCTAACAGTAATTAACTACACTTTTCTCATTATTTGTATATATTTGGAATTTCTATTTTTTACTTATTTACTTACTTATTTACCTATTTATTTATTTTAGTTGTTGATGGACCTTTATTTTATTCATTTATTTATACGTGGTGCTGAGAATCGAAACCAGTGCCTCACAAGATGCAAGCACTCCACCACTAAGGCACAACCCCAGCCCTATATTTGGAATTTTATACAACAAAAAGTTTAAACTATGTTCCAGTTAGTTCACAAAAAACAGATTTACTAAAGTTTATTAAGAGATACTCCTGTGAAGGTCAAGAACATCATCTACCACATCTTTTCATTTAGTTTCTCACAGTAATAGTTATGACGTCTGTACCACTTTATTCTTATAATCTTGGTAATATTTCTAGCCATAGTCTCCTCCAAAAAAAAAAAAACTGGATAGAATAACAAAAGTTCAGCAGGTTTAATTACACCTAGGCTATTGTTGGGAAAGAGACTAACTAAAAAATCCTGCCAAGAATATCATGTGCTCTGTGGACACATCTCTTAAAAAACTGGATGTCAATAAAACACACAAGCATTTGCTCAATTAGATGTACCTTGATCTGTTACAACTCAAATGCAAGAATGTTGGCCAAGTAACAATTTAGCACACAAGTAACACTGCACAGGATCTACTATCTAACTTTCAGATGATTTAAGATATTCCATAAAGATTTTTTTTTCCTGCCAGTAAGAAAGGGCTTATTGTTTGGTTGTGATAAGGTAACAGTCCCATTGCTACCTCTTCTATGATACTGTGATAACATTTCATTGATAAAGGAATCATTTGATGTAAACCTCACTTGTTTGGCTCAACAAGAAATATGTCATTTATTTCCTGATTGCTAGAAATGACTACATGTCTATATATCCTCGTTTACCATGGTAAAGGATTTAAAAAGACTAGGTCCTCCTGGGTTAACCTCATCTAAAAATAAGTGACCAACCGCATGTGGAAAAAAATGTCACTTTGTTACTTAATTGTTAAAATCTCTAATGAAATTCCAATAATGTCTTTAAAAACATATTAAAATGTATATTATAAATAGAATACATTAAAATATAGTTTAAATTGACAGTACAAATAAAAACTGGAATTGAAAAATATTAAATAATAGGTTAATAAATCAACAATTAAATAAGTGAAAAATATTAAATGATATTAAATAAACCTGTCACTTTCAGAATATAGCTCTTTTTCTTGTGGTTTTTCATTTCACCTCAGTCAAATGTTTGATTCAATCATGTCCATTTATTCACATGAGAATTTTTTAATCATTTTTACCCCATGAGACACTTTATAATCCTTTTAAGTTCTTACTAAAACAAAATACTATGTGTTATTCTTATCTATGGGAGGTTTTCTAGACATGCTAAAGGTTTTTTTTTTTTTAAATAAACTATAAATCCTCTCTGTGAGACCAAATCTTTCTAATGGTATAAAGTAGAATAAGCATTGTACATTATTTGGTTTTCAGGCATCATGGACACTAAAGGTTCAAATAACAATACAAAGCAGACCAATGCTGACTTTGATAATCTCCCTTTTTAACCCATTCTGTCTTTTATGTATATCTTAAAAGGCCAGAATCCTTGTTCTTTTCAAACCAATCTCTCAAGTTGTGTAACACAGGGGTAAATGTAATCTAATGATGACAACAATAACTAATTTCTATGGAGCACTTCATATGTGCCAGCACTTTACAAGTATCTAATCCTCACAAATTTCTAAGACATAGGTAATTTTATTATCACCATATTAAAAGAAGAAAAACTAGTCAATCTAACTTTTTTAATAAACTATTTTTAAATGAAATAACATTATAAAATATGAGTTATAGGAGTTTATCTCCCAACTTTTCATAGAATATATAGTCATGTCATTTCAAGCAACACAAAAATAATTATTTCTTTATATAATGTGGAAAATGACTATATAAAAGAACACAGTCAACTTTATAATCACTGTGTCTTTTTTTAAAAATTTTTTTAAGATGGACACAATATCTTTACTGATTTTATTTATTTTTATGGAGTGCTGAGGATTGAAACCAGTGCCTCACATGTGTGAGGCAAGTGCTCTACCGCTGAGCTATAACCGTAGCCCTTAACTGTCTTTTTAAAAAGAGAAAGATACTTCAAGCAAAACAGTAGTAACAACAAAAAAAGCCAACAAAATATAGTAACCACAATACTAATTCTGTATTTTCATGAATTTAATTTTTTATTTCCCTGAAGATATCCTCATACTAGAAAATTACAAATCTCTTTTTTAAACAAAATAATACATCTTTCTTGCTTCAACAGCTCTCACTAATAACATATTACTAACATAGCACTATGATAATTTCTTTAAATAAGAAATTTAATAACTTTGATATCCTGTTTTGCAATTTATCAATGTCTGTTAATAAGTACTTTACATGAGTTCCTTATAAACTGTATATAAGCAGAATTAGGTTACACAAAACTCAATCTGAATCAAATTTATTTTGACAAAAAACATTAACACTTAAAGCAGTATTCATAACTCCACAATGAATCGCCATATCATGTACAACCACAAGAATGTGATTTTAAATAGAATAAATTATACTTCATGTATGTATATTTCAAAATACACTCTACTGTCATACATATCTAAAAAGAATGAAAAAATAAATTCACCTAAAAAAACAGTATTCATATTCAATACATATTAAATAGGAATGTCCAATCTTCCTGATGAGCTTAGCTAATTCTGTCTTCTCTGGGAATAAACTGTTCACTCATGAGAGAAGAAAAATTCTTACTTATACATAATGAATTGTTTTTTAAAAAGCTTTTTGCCTAGAACATATTTTTAATAATAATGTGGAATTGTATTAACTCTAGAATTAATAGAGTAATTAGACAGTCCAAACTAAATGTCCCAAGATATTGTCAACAATCTCTCAAGATCATTCCCAACTAATATGTTATGATTCATTCCTTTGCCAGAAAAGTTTACTCTAAGAATAGAAACTAATTCTAGTTTATAAACTACCAACTAGTCTTACCAATACTATTTCAAATGAGAAAGCATTTACCAAAAAAACCAACAGCAAATCCAAATAAACAAGTTATCTTAAATAGCTACTAAGACACACTTATACATTCTGTATAAACTCAAAACAAAACCATAGTAACTTATAATTTATAAAACCATTAAAATCTTTTGGTGTGTTTACTTTTCATCTCCTCTAAGAGATTATATAATTCTTCTAATTATAAAATTATTCTAATTCCATGTCCTTGTAAATAGGCATGTACACAACTTGTCAAATAGTTTGTTCTATTTTGTTTCTTTTTTTAACTTTTTTTTAGTTGTAGATGGAAACAATAACTTTTATTTATTTATTTTTTAATGTGGTGCTGAGGACCAAACCCAGTGCCTCACACATGCGCTCTACCACTGAGTCACAACCGGAACCCCTACTTTGCTTCTTTTTATAGCTACATAAATAAGTACACACACATACACATATGCACACAATTTTTTTTTTCTTTATTGTATCTTCTTGTTTAGGTTGCAAGCCCCAGGAATTTAACTCACATTATCAATTACATGGAAAGTTTTGTGCTTTGCACTCATCCAAAAGAAAACAGGTATTATTATCTCACATTTTATTAAAATGAAAACAGTGGCCAATAAAGTAATTATCCCTAAGTTGCTGGAAGCAACCTGTGAAATGTGCGTGAACCCAGTTGATACAGAAACCATTGGTAGGAAAGTCTGCTATCCGGGAACTCCCAGCAGCAGCCGGCATCCCTGATGATTGAGACTGCCTAGTACATGTGACTTTCTATATAGCTCTGCCACAGGTTCCGCACAGGACCAGAGATGGGTGGCTTGCCAAGATGCCAGTCAACATGTTTGCTGCAAGTCCCCTGCCACACCAAGAATCAAGAATCCTCTTGCTGAAACCTTATCCCTGCCTTTGATGTAGTCTCCCTTAAATGAAGGACAGGAACCATTTTTCTAGTCGTTCCAGCTCCTATGTAGACTGGAGGACCTATCAGGAGCTCCCCTTTTTTGAACCTAATTTCTGGCTCTGGCTCTTATTTCTTTACTAAATATTTCAGACTTTGTTTTTCTTAGCTGGCTCATCACCTCCTGAGCAAGAAACTACCCTGGAGGGGTGCTAGCTGACCCATAACGTTGTCATCCAAATAATAAACAGTTACATCTGTATAATTTTTTTTTATTTTTTTTATAATTTTTTAATATTTATTTTTTAGTTTTCGGAGGACACAACATCTTTGTTTGTATGTGGTGCTGAGGATCGAACCCGGGCTGCACGCATGCCAGGCGAGCGCGCTACCGCTTGAGCCACATCCCCAGCCCATGTATAATTTTTAAACCACATTCTTCTTCCACTCTACAGTTTCTAATATTTTTAATTGATAGAATAAACATTTATTGTATACTTTCTATGAGGTAGAAAACTATTCTAGACTCTGAAATATTGTGGTAAATGAGACAAAACAGACCCTGCCCTTTTCAGTATTACACTCAAGTGAGAAAAACAAAACAAAACAAATAAAGATCATTTAATTATATGTTATAACCCCAGATAATGAAAATATAAATAGGGTAAAGAGCCAGAGGAGGAAAACACTGGATCTTTTTAGTTAGGATGATAAGGAAAAGCCTCTCTAGAAAGTGACATATAAGCAAATGCATGACTGATAAGGAAACAAGTCATGTGAAAATATGAAGAAAACAAAAATGGCAGAGCAAAAGCAAATGGAAAAACCTTAGGCAGAATGGAATTGTTTGTTCAAGGATGAACAGAAAGGCCACTGAGGTAAAATGAAGGGAGTAAAGCAAAGTGAAATTAGAGAAAGGAGCCAGATCAAGAAGTCTTATAGACTATTATTTTTTTAAAAAAAAATCCTGTTTGCTTTTAATGGAAGTCACTTGAGAGTTTCAGACAGAGAAATGAATAAACTTATAACCTTTAAAGATCTCTTCAGCTGTAATACTGAGAAGTGACTGAGTTGGGGATAGAAAAAAAATAGCTATTCAATATGGTAGCTTCCAGTCCCAAGTGGCTACTAAACATTTGAAATGTGGATCATTTGAACTGAAGTGTGCTTTAATAATAAAATATACACTGGATTTCAAAAATTTTACTAGAAGAGAAAAGTAAAATACCAACTTTTTACATTTATTACATGTTGAAGTGAAAGCAATAATATTTTTTATACACTAAGTTAAACAACATAATTAAAATTAATTTCACTTGATTCTTTTTTTAATGTAGCAACTATAGAATCTTAAATTACAAATGTGGTTCCCATTGTATTTCTACCTGATAGTGCTATTCTACTGGTGCCTTAGACTAAAATTTTTAAAAGGTGGAAGTGATAAGAAGCATTGGATTCAGGATATATTTTGAAAGTAAAGCCTATAATAACTTGGCTGAATAAATGCTGGGGTAAGGAAAAGAGAGAAACTGTGATTTCAAAATTTTTTTCTTCGGGAATTTGGTAACTGGTAGTAAAATATATTAGGATGGGGAAGTCTTGCATGAAAACTCAAAGTTCTGTTTCAGAATATCATATCTGAGCTGCCCTGTTGGATATCTCAATAACAGAGTCATGATCTCAGAATTCACAAACAAAAAGAGCATCATTCATCAGGAAATGACACTCCTCACATTGTGTAGCATTCTGCCTAAGAAGTTATATCCAACAACTATGTACCTAGTATTCTCTAGGTAGAATACACCTAACCCATATTTTTTACTAACTGTTAGAAAATAATGTAAGTATGTAAATTTGGTTCATGTATAATATTAGTTATATAATAAACATTTGAGAAAATATATGAGTTAGGAGTTCAAATGTTTTAACCTAACAGCCCAGGTATCAAATGCCAGCCACCACTGTACTAAAGTATGGTGCTCAGCAATATTTTCAACCCTCTATCCCTTGGTTTATTCACCTCTAAAATGAATTATCTTATTTAATCCTCATACACAAAGTATGAGGATTAAATAAGATAATTCATGTAAGGTAATTTACCTGGTACACAGTAACAACTTAATACACAACAGCTATTAACCATTATATAAAAACATTCCATCACAGTGAGAGATGGAATAAGTAACAAAGCTATAAAGTTTCTAGGACAGTTTCTTTCTAGCTTTACTTTAGTATATATAATATAATACTTTAGAATATATAATACCTTATCTCAGCAGTCTCCAAAAATCTCTTACCTGTAAGTAGTGTTTGGAACATAGACATCCCTTGCAGGAAACTCCAAAATTTCTCTGGTAGGTCTGACTCTACTGTCGGGATAAAGCTTCACTTGAAGCAGCTCTGGGGTTAGGCAATAATGAGGATTTTCGGGTGCAGGAGAAATGTCTATCTTCAGCTGAGCTACATATAAAAATGTAAGAACAATGTAATCATAATAAATAAAAATTCAATGACTGGCATATTTTAGATCTGAACTGTCCCCCAAAGGCTCTTGTGTTAAAGGGTTGATGGCCACATGTGGTATTATTGGGATTGGTGGAACCTTTAGGAGGTGGCGCTTAGTGAAAGAAGTTAGGTCACTGTGGGTGGGACCCTTAAGAAGATACTGAGACCCAGCCACTTTCTCTGGTTTTGCTTTATAGTTGCCATGAAGTAAGCAGATTTGCTCTACCACATGTTTCCCGCCATAATGCACTGCCTCACAACAGGTCCAAAAGCAACAAAGCCAATCAACCATGGACCAAAACCTCTGAAACTAAAAGCCAAAATAAATCTTTCCTCCTTTTTAAGTTCATTTTTCTCAAATAATCTGTCACAATTATAGAAAGCTGACTATAATAATGATAAAAATGATTTGGGAAGAATTGAGATCCTATTTTGCAGAAAGTCTGGGAAGAATACTACAGAAGTCAAATTACTATCATCTCAGACTTCAAATCATTTTATTTTATTGAGTCTCGAACTTGGAAATTATTAATACCTGAATACATGCATATAACTTAACAAATGCTTTCTGAATAATGAATGGAAGAAATCAATAAGAATTAAAAAAAAAACATACAGTGATAAGCCAACAGTTCAAGGCTAAATTATTTATTTTGGCTTAGTAGATTTCAAAACAGCTTTACTCTGGAATGGTTTGTTCTGAATATTTAGCATTCCATGTGCACATTTTTCCCTCTAGAAAATAATTTTAAGCCAGAATATTACTCATCATTTTCATTTTAGAACTCAAATTATCAAAGGTGCTAAATCCTACATATAAATCATTAGAACACATTATAGTTGATAAGGTGAAGAAGATTGACAATTATTGAGCATAGAAATATGTATGGGCCAAATAAGTGAAAATAAGGAATGCATAACTGTAACTAATATATTAGTGATGACAACAGTCGTAACCAAACATACTCAAATATTTGAAAATACCTGTAATAGGTCTCAGTCGCCGTAAGACAGAAGATGGCCTTCTCATATCAGCAAGGAATTTATACAGATCTTCATCACTTAAACGGTCTCCTTCCTGATTTAAATGATAGAGATAGAAGTACGTGGTAAAACAAATATAGTAGACAGAAATACATTTATACTGCTTGCTAATTAGCATGAAATTCTTCTATAATGCTGTCAGAATGAAAAATTCAATTAATAAGTATAAATATCTCAACTTATTCTCTTTTCTGTTGGTCTTTCAAATTTTACTGAGATTTATGATAGCATTATCTTTCTTATTTACTTATAGTCCATTATCTACACCTATATAGTACTAGAGAACACTATAAAATATAGAAAACAAATACAAGTTAGAGGTAGGTGAAAAGAAAAAAAGGAATATAGATATAAAACAGAATCAATAAGCAATGTAATGTAAAATGCAAAAATCTACAAGTCTTATAAATTTGTTATACTTGAGTTCATATTTGTCTTTTCAACTTTATATTACCTAATTTCTCAAGTGCAAAATCTACAGATTGGTTAAACTTTTTTATAAAAGAAAAACAACAATAAAACTGCTGTTAAGGAAAAGCATAACTATCCTGATACTAAGACTATGAGAAAAAAAAAATCTTCCAAAATTATCTCAATCCGAGACAAAAAGTGGGCAAAAATCTGAATAATATGAAATTTTCAATTTAATGTTAATATTTTCTTTTTTTCTTATAATTAAAATAGTTCGAGGTTGATTTTTTTTCCTTTACTAAGAGTCAGTATTTAATCCAAACCACCTGCTTTTGACATTTCATTTTCTTATTTGTATATATGCTTATTTGTATATTGTCCTGTATTTTATGTAAGACTACTTTGTTACTGTGAGCTTCCCTAGAGACATTTTTCATTTGTTCATTATTATATTCTAACTGGGAACAGAATAGATCTTCTTTTATCTCATTATTTGGGAAGAGATTTTTAATTTCTAAGTGGTTATAGATTTTTTGTTGGTACCTTTAAACAGTTTTTACTCTTATTTGGGTTATGGTTGGAGAATTTGACTATATATAAAGTTTTTTCAGTTACCTAAGATAAAGGTTCATTTACTAAAAAATAGTTACTGAAAGAATAAATCCTCTCCTTTTGACTACAGAATTAATATAGTCCTTATTCATAATACATTCAGATTATCTCTAGACTAAATTACTTCCATTTACTTAACCTATAAAATTATATTACTGGCCTCTACCATTTATGTCCTATTTCTGTGCCTTTCGCTGGTTGTGCCATAATTCCCACCTCTAGATTTGGCCATGTGCCTTCCTTTGGCCAGTAAGTAAATATGTGCAAAAGAAACTAGAAAGCATTTGCACAATTTAGCTTGCCCTCTCTCTCTCTTGAATTTCTGGCACTGCTATGAGAACCTGACCAAGCTAACCTGCTAGAAGATAAGAGCAGACATTCAGAGCCATGGAACAAAGCTGAGTCATTTCAGTATAACCAGCAGAAGTCAGGCTAGATCAGCTGATACCAGCCAACCTTCAAACACTAGTTTGCTGGAGTAGTCTAGCTGACACTTGCCCCCTCATCATTGCTTGTTTACTGTTGTGTACTCCTGAGACTACAAATAACTCATGAAGCTGTCAATGTATAGAATAATGTCTCTAAAACAAATGTGTGAGTTTGACTTTGTTTTAAAATCTTAACATACTTCTAATAATTTTTGGCTTGAAACATTTTATATATAAACACTCTTGATAACTAAATCATCCCAACTGTAGATAGTAAAATAGGGGAAAATAAAATAGGGGAAAAACTGCTTACTGTGTCTCATTTAAGGGAAATTTATGTCTTGAATTCTACTTTGCTAAAACTGTATCTCTGCTTTTTACTTAATTTGCATTTGTGTAATGTATAATTTTCTAGCTATTTAAAAATACTTATAGGGGCTGGGGATGTGGCTCAAGCAGTAGCACGCTCCCCTGACATGCGTGCGGCCCGGGTTCGATCCTCAGCACCACATACAAAAACAAAGATGTTGTGTCCGCCGAGAACTAAAAAATAAATATTAAAAAATTCTCTCTCTCTCTCTCACTCTCTCTTTAAAAAAAATAATAATAATAAAAATAAAAATACTTATAAATAAATAGCACATGCTCATGGCTAAATAGATTTAGTACAGAATTTCAGAAAACAAATTGCAAATGCTTTCCTTTTTATTGCTCTACACTTCTAGTAATCATTTAAGTTTTCAGAAGTACTTAGTGCTAATTTCCAGTTACCAGTATTTAAAACAAGTGTCTACCAGTGTGCTATATTGCTCAGTGGGGTGATTATAGATAACAATAGTGAACATCAAATTTCAAAAAGAAGTATATATTGTAAGTTTTCACAATAAAGAAAAGATAAATGTTTGAGGAGAGAAATCTTTTAACCTCATTTAAAGATATTACACTGTATACATATAATGAAATACCATATTATCCCCATTAATATGTATAATTTTTGTTTTTATATACAAATTTTAAAATAAATCAAATTTAATTTTTAAAAATAGTGTCTGTTACATGATGAATGCTCCAAATATAACTGTTGGCTAAACAGGAGAGGGGTAGATGGCTTATTGATTCTGGTTTACTGCACCAGTTCAAGGATATAGAAGGTTGATGAAATAAAAAGAAAGCTATGTAAACAGTAGCAGAAGTGACACAGCAGCTGAAATAGAAACCGAAAGAAGCATCATATCTCCAAGATTGTGTTATTGTTTCAGATTAATCTACTGCCCTGGTTTCCACCTGTATTTGTCCTATCATTTCATTCAGGTAACACTGTTATAGCCTTCTCTTGATGCTTTCTTTTATAACTGTCCATAATAAAAAGACCCTTACCACTTTATCATTTGCTTTTTATCCATTAGAATGTCTCACAGGAGTCACCTATGAATACCACTGACCTGTTTCAGAGAAGGGAGCTTCAAGTAGATTGCTGTCAATTCAATGAACATTCTGACCTTGTCCTCTCAAATTATAATTAGAGAATTCCTTAAAATAACACCTCAAAATGAAGAAGTCTGAGATAATTCTTAGCATTTTCCTTCAATCTAAGTTTCCTCTCTATTCATAGATGAATCTATTCATCTTCTCACTTAGGACAAAAACTTTCAAACTTTGTTGATCTTGATTGCAATATAATAATCCATTTTACATCAAAACCCAATATACTCATATACACAAAATGGCTCCCTAAGCAATATTTAACCACAGGAAGCACAACACACTATTATTTTTTCTGCTGGGTATTAACTTCTAAACTGGTTTCCAATACCACTAATGGGTCATGATTGGCTTGTGAAAAATACTGATTTGATTTGAAGTGGAAGGAACAGCTTTCAAAGAAAATGTCCTTAAAGAAAAAACACTCTTGGATATATAAATCCATCTCTTAAAACACTGACTACAATTTAGCACAGAAATGAACTATACAGGTCTAAATGTTTTATTCCACATACTGTAGATTATGGTAGTCTAGGTCAGAAAAATTGGGGTGGGGAAGACAAAGAAAAGTACACATTCACTCTAAGGAAATTCATAAATCATCAATGCTTAAGATAAGTTATACATTACAAATGAGAAATAAGATATAGGTATGAAAGATTAATTTTGATGCATTAATAATGTTAAAGTCAATTTTATATAACTATAATAATAAAACAATAGAATATAAATTGTTTCTTATTCTTATAGCTTTTACTCTTATTATTTTTTAAATTTTTATTCTTTCTTTAAAGTTAGGCTGGGAATATGGCTCAGAGGTAGGGCACTTGCCTAACATGTTCAAGGCCCTGGGTTAAATCCACACCACCACCATTAAAAATAAATAAATAAATAAAAGTTCTAATACTAAAAAATTGTGCTTTTATGTGTAATAAGGATTGTAATGCATTCCACTGCTGTCATGTATTTTTTAAAAAATTTAAAAAGTTCTTAGAATCACACATGATTCTAAGAATCACAGAATGTACATGTATGGTACAATTATTACTTTCCTGAACTAAAACTAAAAGAAATTTATATACAAACATCTTCCCAGAACTCCTACATGACAGAACAATACCTGCTTAAAAAAATTGGTCACTGTAAGAGTAGCAGGTCGAAAGCTGGTCAAGTTGCAAGAATCATCTCCACTTGTTGTCCTTTCAAGTGATCTTCTGCCAACAATACTAGAATTCCTCCTTTCTGACCAGGACCCTTTTCGTTCTACCAAGGGGAAATAAAATAAGACAATCATTTTCATAAAATTTTAAATTTAAAGCAGCTTTCAAACCTAGGGAAGAATCCACTAATACACTAAAATTGAAAATTGTAGCATATTAGAGAGATTAGGAAGAAATCTCTTGAATCTTTTGGCTCTCTTTTTAAAAGACTATAACACACAAGGAGCTATGTGTATGATCAAAGATATACTACAAAAAGCAGCTATGGAGGAGCTAGCTACTCATTTATATGACATATTTGCCAAAATGGAAATTTTAGTCACCTATAATGGTAATACAGTCTTAGCATTTGAATTTGAAACAGAACTGAAAGATAAAAACTTCACGAGGTAATTCTTTTTCCTTGTGGTGCAAAAGATCCCGTGTATATAAGATAATTCTACTATTTAAAACAAACAGAACAACCAAATTGAAGATCAATGATGAAACAGAATATATGAACAAAACTATAAACAAACTGGACCAAAGAGACATTTATTTTAGACTTTACTAAGTAAGAAAGAATGACATATTCTTTAAGCACTTATAAAACATTCTCCAAAACAGTCCATATAATAAGACAAAAGATAAGATACAATAAATCCAAAAGAATCAAAATCATGAAAAATATGTCCTCCAAAAACAGTGGAGTTTGGGGCTCGGGTTATAGCTCAGTAACAGAGCACTTGCCTAGCATATGTGAGGCTCTTAAGTTCAATCCTCAGCACAACATAAAAATAAAGAAAGAAAATATAGGTATTATGTCCATCTGCAACTAAAAAAAAATATTTTTAAAAACAGTGGAATTAAATTATAAATCAATAGTAAAAAATGTGAGGAATTCACAATTGGAAGTGAAATAGCACTTGGGAATAGCCAATGGGAAAAGAAGGGATTATACACAGGAAATTATAAAGTAAGATGTATGAAAATAAAAATAAAACAAGTGGAATACTGAAAGCAGTGCTCAGAGGAAAATGTATAGCTAAAAAATGCCTATATTAAAAAGAAATATTTCGAATCAGTAACATAATCTCATACTTCAAGGAACTAGCAAAGAGAAACTAAGACCAAAGAGAGCTGGATACAGAAAAGACAATATCGGAGTAGAAACTGATGAAATAGAAACTAGAGAAAACAACAGAGAAAAATCAATAAAACCAAAAATTATTTCTTCAAAAAGAAAACATTCACAAACCTTCAGCTAAATTAATGAAGAAAAATGGAAAAGCTTACTATACTAATGTCATAAATTGAAGAGCAGTATTACTACTGAATCTACAGGTTAAAAGAAATATATATATCAATATTATAAACAAGTATAGGCCAATACTTAGATAATAATTCAAACTTACATGAAATGTACAAATTTCCAGAAAGATACAAGGTACTAATAAATCTGACTCAAGATAAAAGAGAAAACTAAAACAAGTGAAGAGGTCTAATTAGTATAGAAGAACTTACCACAAGAAAAGACCAGGTCAAGAAAGCTTTACTGGAATTCTTCCAATCTTTGAAAGAACTAATAACAATCATCCAAGAACTCTTCCAAAACACAGAAGGAACACTTCCTACCCCATTCTATCAGGCCAGTATTACCCTGACACCAAAACCAGACAGAGGTATCACAAGAAAGAAAAACTACACACCTACAAAGTAAACCATATGAATAAAGATGCAAAATGCCTGAACACAATAACTAGCAAACACATGGAAAAGATTATATGCCA
This sequence comes from Marmota marmota marmota, assembly GCF_001458135.2. Taxonomy (NCBI): domain Eukaryota; kingdom Metazoa; phylum Chordata; class Mammalia; order Rodentia; family Sciuridae; genus Marmota; species Marmota marmota. Next base: position 4,322,111 of record NW_026000082.1, on the reverse strand, counting down.
TGACCAGACAGGACTTTCCCAGGAATTTAAAGTTAATTTAACATCCAAAAAATAATCAATCAATGCAACAGGGCAAAACATAAAAATCATTTCAAGAGGCAGAAAAAAACATTAGATAAAATTCAATCATCTTTCATGATAAAAGCACTAAAAAAAAAATTAGGAATAAAAGGGAACTTCCTCAACCGACTAAAGCAAATCTGCCAAAATCCTACTACAGTCTGGGATTTAGCTAAGTGATAGAGCATATGCTTATCCTGGGATCAATCCCCATCACCAAAGGAGGGAGAAGAGAAAGAAGAGGGAGAGGGAGAGAGAAAAGGAGAAGGAGAGGGAGAGGGAGAGAGAGAGAGAGTGAAAAGAAAATCCTATAGCAAACACAGTGCTTGATGTTTGTAAAAGACAGAATGAATACATCCTAAGATCAGGAGTGAAACAAGGATATCCACTCTTGCCACTTCTACTTATCTTTGTTTGGAGATTCTAGTTAAGACAATTAGAAAAGAAAAATTTTAAAATGCATACAGATTAGAAAAGTAAACCTATTTTTATTTTCAAATGTCTTAATTTTATATATAGAAAATCCCAAGGAATCTAGAGAAAACAAACAATAACAATTAGAATTAACAAATTTAAAAAATGTTTCATAGTACAAGATCAATGTGCAAAAGTCAAGTATGTTTTTATACACTAAAAATGGTCATTCTGAAATCTAAATCAAGATGATAATTCCATTTAAAATAGTATCAAAATGCAATGAAATACTTGGGTATAAATGTAACAAGGGCAAAAGATATACTGAAAACTACACAACATTGCTAAAAAAAAAAAAACTAACAGATTTAAATAAATGGGGGAAAACATCCCATGTTCTTGGAGTCAAAGACTTAATATCATTAAGATGACAATAATTTATAAATTGATCTATAGATTCAATGCAAGCCCTATCAAAATTCTAGCAGTCTTTCTACAGAAATTGACAACTAATCCAAACTTTCATATAAAAATACAAGGAATCCAAAATAGCCAAAATAATCTTGAGAAAAGCTAACAAAGTTAGAGGCCCAGTTTTCTCAATTTCATAATTTGCTAAAAGCTAAAGTAATACAGTATAGTATCGGAATAAGGTTAGACATCTAGATCAGTGGAATGGAATTAAGAGCCCAGAAATAAACCTACAATCTATAATCAATAGATTTTTGACAAGCATGCTAAGACTATTCAATGGGTTATTTTAATAGCCTTTTCAACAAATGGTGTATGGACAAATAAAAAAATAATAAAGTTGGACCCTGATCTTGTATTGTATATAAATTTTAACTTAAAACTGATCATAACCCTAAATGTAAGAGCTAAAACTACAAAAATGTTATAATAAAACCTAACAGTAAATTGTCTTAATCTTGGGTTAGGTATCAGTTTCTTAGACACAACACCAAAATCACAGTGACAAAAATAAATAGAAAAACTGGACTTCACCAAAATTCAAAACTTCTGTACTGTAAATAATACCACCAAGAAAAGAGAATCCAAAATAAGAGAAAATATTTTCAAATCATACATTAGATATGGGATTTGTATCCAGTACATGTAAAGAACTCTAACAACTCAAAGACAAGAAGATAAAAATCACATTTAAAAATAAGGCATTAATTAAATAACAAAAAGACAACAAAGCCATTAAAAAATGGACAAAGGATAATAATCTATAATCTTCAAAGAAGACACACAAAAAGCCAATACACACAAAATGATGCTTAGTATCATTAGTTATCAGGGAAAGGCAAATCTAAACCATGATGAGATAACACTTCACCTGAGCTTGGCTGGTTGGTTATAATCAAAGAACAGATAACTAAGTACTGGCAAAGATTTTGGAAAAATTGGAACTTTCATAAATTGATAGCAAGATGTTTGAAAGTGAAGTCACATTGGAAAATAATATGGTAAATCCCCAAAAGGTTAAACAGAATTATCATACAACTAGCTATATATTTAAGAGAAATAAAAATATATGTCCACACAAAAGCTTATATATGAATGGTCATTACAGCATTTATTCAAAATAATCAAAAAGTGGAAACAACCCATATGGCCATCAAATGATAAACAGATAAGCCAAATATAGTACATTAATACAATGAATTATCATGGCAATGAAAAAAAGGCAGTGATACATGCTACAAATGGGATGAACCTTATGAAAACACGCTAAGTAAAAGAAGCTAGCCACAAAAGAACTCATATTGTAAAACTGCTTGTGTATGAAATGCCTGGCATAGAAAAATCCTTAAAGACAGAAAGTGTATTAGTGGTTATTTACAGCTGGGTTTGGGAATTAGAGGAGAATGAGGAGTACCTGCTAATGGGTAAAAAAGTGTTTCAAAATTAGATTGTGGTGATGGTTGCAGAACACTGTGAATATAACAAAAACCACTGTATTATACTCTTTAAATAGGTGAATTGTATGATATTCAAATTATACTTCAATAAAAGTGTTAAATGAAAAAGAAGAAAAAAATTATTTCTATGCCACACTGTGCAGTATATAAATAAGACTATATAAGAAAAAATAATTATACATTTAGAAATATTTTATATAAAACATGCTTACCTCCAGTACTGATTTCTACTTCTGTAGAATCTCTTTCTAAACTCCCAGCACTGCTAACAATATTCATCAAATGAATGGCAGTCCAAGCAAAAGGCATGCGATACTTCCCAAGTCTTTGGCAAAACTGATCAGCCTGACTTTTCAGCTTCTCCAATTTTTCCTTATTCTGCAAAAAAGAACTTCAAACATTATTAAGCTTGAAAGAAATCAATTAGATGTTATTTAATACTATATAAAGGGGTAGGTTAAGAGTTTTAAATTTTCAACAAAGATAAGAAAGGCAATTTATACTTTTCAGAGATCAAGTAACAATGCATTATCTTAACCACTCAACAATCTCAATTCTTTCTACAAAGATATCCCCTGAAACAAATATTAAGGTGGCCTGCAAGAGCTAACCAATGGTCTGACTGAAAACCTCCCTAACATACTCTTTTCCTATAGGATATAGGATAGACAGTATCTTACCTTAGAAATTAGGGCTGGAAAGAGATGGAAAGAGAAATAAAGGGAAATAAAAAGGAAGAACTGGGAGTAGTGGCACACACCTGAAATCCCAGCAACTTGAAAGGATGAGGCAGGAAACAGCAAGTTTGAGACCAGCTTTAGCAACTTAGCGAGGCCCTGTCTCAAAATTTTAAAAAGTAAATAAAAAAGGCTGGGAATACAGCTCAGTGGGTAAGCACCCCTGGATTAAATTCCCAGTCACCGTGATCCCCAAAAAAGGAAAAAAGGAAGTAGGATAACAACAACAACAAAAATGACATAATAGTGAAATTCTTTAATATACTTTGTATTTACTGTCCCAAATTAACAACAGTAATAATGTGAAGGGGAAATGTCATTCTACCTTGGTGGCATCTGCTTCTTTGAAAATCATATATGGTTCTGCACACTCTCCAATGTCTCCTTGCTGTAGGACTTTTTCTAGCTGTAAAAGGGAAAATGTAAAGATTAATTAAGCTTTAAAAAAAAAAAAAAGTCTAAAAAATGCAAGGATGGTTCAATATACAAAAAAAATCAATGCATTAACAAAATGAAGGCAGAAAATATATATGATCATTTCAATTAATACAGAAAAAGCAGATAAAAAGCAGATACAGAAAAGTAGATAAAAGTTAACATCCTTTCCTGATAGAAACATTCAACAAACTAGGAATACAAGGAAAGAACCTCAACATAATAAAGGCAGTATATGAAAAACTCACAACTAACATTGTAACCAATGGTGAAAGACTGAAAGCTTTTCCTCTAAACCCAAGAACAAAACAAATATGTCCATGGCTTGCCTGTTCTACTCAACATAATGCTGAAAGTCAAAGCCAGAGCAATTAGTTAAGAAAATGAATAAAAGGTATCTGAACTGGAAAGTAAAAATTAAAATGATCTTTGCAGATGACATGATCTTTTTTTAAAATATATTTTTAGTTGTAGATGGACCTTTATTGTATTTATTTATTTATATGCAATGCCAAGAATCAAACCCAGTGCCTCACACATGCCAGGCAAGTATGCTACCGCTAAGCCACAGCCCCAGCCCTGACATAATCTTTTATGTACCAAACTCTCACAGATTCCACCTCCCACAAAAAAAAAAAAAAAAAAAAAAAAAAACTATCAAAACTAATAAGTAAATTCAACAAATTGCAGGTTACCAAAATGACACATTAACAATGAGGAATTGCAAAAGAAAATTAAGAAAACAATTACATTTATAACAACATTAAAAAGAATAAAATATTTAGGAGTAAACATAAAAAAGAAACTAAAATATTTACATAGTTAAATGAAAGTAGACACAAATAAATGGAAAGATATCCCATGTCCATGCACTGAAAGACTTAATAATATTAGGATGCCAATAATATCCAAAGTAATCTATTATTAATTAAATCTCTATCAAAATTCCAATGAGTTTTTTTGCAGAAATAGAAAAACCCATCTTAATATTCAGAAAGAATCTCAAAAGGATCCGAATCATAAAAAAAAAAACACCCTCAAGTGAAAAATTAAAAAAAAAAGTTGAAGGTCTCACATTTCCAGATGTGAAAATTTATTGCAAAACTAGAGTAATCAAAACAGTATGGTACTAGAATAAAGACAGACATACAGACAATGAAATAAAATAAAGTTCAGATATAAACTTCATATATATGGTCAAATGATTTTAGATAACAGTGCCAAGACCACTCAACAGAAAAAAAGATAATTTTTTTCAACAAATATTGTGGAAAGCTGGATATCCAAATGCAAAGAATAAAACAACCCTTACCTTACACCATGACTACCTTACACCAAAATTAAGTCAAAATGCCAAATTATGCTATGTGCATGTACAAATACATCACAATGAATCCCACTGTTATTATGTACTAATATAAAACTAACAACAAAAAAAGAAAATCCGCAATGACTTTGTCATATAAAGCAAGTTAGAGAAAAATACCTCAATAAAATGGATATATACATGTCACACTCTATATGAATGGGGAGTGAATGTGCTTTTGAAAACTTAGTGTAATAGAAAATAAAGTGTAATGAATTCAGTAAGTTTTGTCAGTTGCCAGATACTATATGGCCTCATAAAAGAAACAGTGTGGAATTTACCCTGACACAGTTATGGGCATTTTGAAGGAAACCTGTTTTTCATAGTAGAAAATGAGTTGATATATTTGTACAATATATTTTCTCAATAACGTACTGGGTATTTAACAACCCCACCCTTTCACTTACACCTATATAGATAAAACAAATTCTCTTCTACTTAAGGAGTTTCTATCAAGTAGTACAAAAGCAATAACAAAAAATTAAGTCAAATGGATCAAAGACTTAAATCAGACTTAAAATCATGCCAGGCATGATGGCGCACATCTATAATCCCAGTGGCTTGGAAGGCTAAGGAAGGAGAACTGCAACTTCAAAGCCAGCCTCAGCAACTTACCAAGACTCTGTCTTAAAATAAAAACTTAAAAAAGGCTGGGGGTATGGCTCAGCCCTTAAAAAAATGACTGGATTGAACTCTGGGTTCAATCCCTGGTAGCAAAAAAAAGGACTTTAAGCCATAAAGTCCCTATAATAAAACATAGGGGGAAACTTCATAACCCTGGACTTGCAAATGATTTCTTAAAATATGACACAAAAAGCACAAACAATACAAGTAGGTAGATAAATTGGACAACACTGAAACTTACATTTACTATATCAAAGGACAAAATAAACAGAACAAAAAGGCAATGTACAAAATGAGAGAAAATATCTGCACAGCGTACATCTGACATGAAGTTAATTTCAACAATATATATATAAAAAAAACTCCTACAATTCAACAACAAAAACTTGATTAACCTACAGGCAAAGGACTTGAATAGATATTTTTCCAAAGAATTTACACAAATGGCCAACAAACATGTGGAAATATGCTCAACATCACACATTAGAGAGATGCAAATCACAATGAAATTATCATCTCACATCCATCAGGATGGTAGCTAACAACAGAAAATAAGTGTGAGTGAGGATGAGAAGAAAGTGAAACACTTATGCACTATTAGCAGGAATGTAAAATGGTAAAGTCACTATGAAAAAGAGTATGGAGTTTCCTCAAAAAATTAAAAATAGAATTTATAAAGTAATTTTATTTCCAGGTACAGATTCAAAAGAATTGAAAGGCCTCAAACAGATAATTATATATCAATATTCATAAAGGTGTTAGTCACTATAGCCATACAGAAGAAGCAAAGTGTCTATCAAAGTGGAGAATGGATTAGAATGCAATATATATATTTTTTTTCATATACATTTACAATGAAAAATTATTCAAAAAGGAAGGAAATCCTAACATACATTACAACCTACAGGAACCTTGAAAACATCATGTTAAGAGAAATAAGCCAGTCACAAAAAAGACAAATACTGCATGATTCCACTTATAAGAGGTAGCTAGAGTAGTCAAATTCATAAAAACAGAAAGTAAAATAAGGTTGGCAGGGGCTGGGGAAGAGCATCTAACAGGGAGTCATTTAGTGAGTATAGAGTTTCACTTTTGCACAACAAAAAACTTCTAGAGATGGTATCACAACAATGTGAAAACAGTTAATACTGACCCACATACTAAAAAATTGTTAACATGATAAATTTTATGTTATGTGTAATTTTTCACAATTAAAAATGTTTTTAAAAGCAGTCAGTCATTAATTTATTTCCAGTTAATATATCAATATGCAAAATCCCAATTTAAAAATTACAACTCACAAGTGGCTAATATAATAGTTACTACTGACCATATTGCTCTAAAATGTCTCCCTTTCCCCCAATAGAATTTTTCAGGTTAAAAAAAATAAAAACTTGTAAATACAATAGCACAGTCTGATTACAGCATGTAATAAGAAGGAATTGGAGCAACTAAAATTCTGAAACACTGCTGATGGGACTATACTTTGAACAAACCATGCTAGGAAACTAGCTGTTTTCTAATAAAACTAAAGATATAAATACATGATGTTCAAGTAACATAACAATATTCCCAATAGAAATGCAACATATTTGTACCAAAAATCATGTAGAAGAATAAAAGGAAAAGCTAAATGACAGTGAAAGAAGTCAAAATACAAGTTATCTGTTGGAAGTACGGGCTACTCACTAGAAAGAAACAAGAGAACCCTCCAGGATGATGACGGTACATAACTTAGGCTCAACAGCGATTATACTGATGAATACATGTGTAAGAATCATCATACTATTTACCTCAAATATGTATACTATTCAGGGCTCAATGTACTTTGTATTTCAATTAAAATTGATAAATATCAAGTTAAATAACTCAAACTCATATTCATTGTTGGTAGGAACATAATTATCAAAGAGACTTTGGAAACTTGTTTGGCAGCATCTACCAAAGCTGATATACAAACATCCTATGACTCAGCCCTTCTACTCCTAGGAATACACTAATTAGAAATTAGTAAAACTATCTATTTTCATAGACTGAAAATATTCACAGACTCACCAATAGAAGATAAAAACTTAAATGATCCAAAATGACCATCACCAATAAAATGGATACATTGTGATATATATAGACCATAAAATATTACAAAGTAATAAAAATTAATTTTAAAACTGTTGCATACAACAACATGGACTAATCACATTTTGGTCCCATTAATAACAGTCCTCAAGCTTTGGAAAAAGGAGGAAGCAGTAAATAGACTAGGTCACAGGATGGTTCCTGAGATTCTGCCAATGTTTTATTTCTAAACCTGGCTGGCTGGTCACAAAGTGTATTCATTTGGAGATAATTAATTAAGTTATATATTTATAACTCCTATAATTATGTCTTCAAATAATTAATTAATTAGTTATTTAAATAATTAGTTAGTTAGTTAATTAAATAATTTTAAGTGAACATTATGAAAATTTCCTTACTGTAATCCAAGTTTTTGTTTGTCTATTTGTGGTTTTCTTTCAATATGTTTTATATTTTTTTGTTCACCAAAATGGAAAGTGTACATAAGAAAAAAAACCCAAACATAGTGGTGTAATCCCTTCACATATTTGTCAGAAAATAACTGTACTAAAGAAGGAACATAAAAATAAGCAAGGGGCCAATAATTCTGGCTGACCCAAACCTCAATATCCTAGACAGAAACAAACTCCACTAATAGTCCCAATTCTTCACCCTTTTTTCCTTCCTTTTGCTATATGACACTGCAGTTTCTCCTTATAATGAGACCAAGTATATATCCCAATTCCTCGAGCTCATGTTGTTATGTGACCTGCTTTTGGTCAATGGAATGTCAGCAGGCCCCATGTAACCAAAGACTTGAAAAGTGCTTATGCAACTGAGTCTAGCCAGAATATCTTGCTGGAAAAGAAGACATCCAAAAAACACCACCAGCCAAATCATCAAACTCTCAGCCAATCTACAGACATTGATGCATGGGTATCACTACAGTGTAATGACTTTAATTCTTTTTAATTCTTTCCACCTGGAAAGAGTACAGCCTAGCTGACCAGCAGACAACTCAGATCCATGAACTGTACAAATGTTTATTGTGGTACCCACTGGAGCACTGTCTCTTTGTTCTTGTACAGCAGTAACCATCCAATACAAATGCCAGGGTAATATTTCTCTCAAGAAACAAAAAACACCCTGATGAGTCATAAATGAAAAAGAAAATCTCCTAAATACATTTCCTTTAAAATTTAAATAATAATTTCACTTGGTGTTTTTTTTCCTGCAATTAGAGAAAAATCTTTAGACACACAAGATTATACTCTATATTTGTACCATACTGATTTTTCATTAATATTATTTCATTATACATTTCTGTAACATTAAAAGTTCTTCAAAATTGTGGTTTTAATGGACATAGTATTACATCACATGAATGTACAATGATTTAAGTCCTTATTTCCTTATATTGTACATTTACATACAATTTTTTTTATTCTTATTCCTATGTAAACCATTCATTCCTATGACAACAAATCTTGTCACTAATCTCATTTTCCAGCAACCAATATTTCAACCACTATCTATCTCTATATTACCAGCTAACTTTTAGCATGTAAAATAACTATATATATTATATTTTTTATATAATATAAATCTTTACTTGCAGTACTGTTCATTTAACTAAAATTTATTTTAACCTGAATTCATAGGAATATACCCACAAATTAGGACATTATTCCTGTGGGTAAAAAGAATTCATTTCATGAAAATCCATTTCATAACCTTATTATAAAATTCATTACCTTTTTATGATAATTTTATATAAATAAAGATAAAGTGATTAAGGAATATATTTTAGGCTACTCTCAAGTCAAGGTCAAGTTAAAGTAAATTATTCTTTAAGTTACACAAAGCTAAGTAGCTTAGTAACTTCAGAATTTGTAACTCTTTTTCTTAATCAGCTGACACTCAAATCATAATGCTCCTTGACATGATTTAGCTTTCAATATTAATATGATTTAGAAACTGACAAAACTATAGTATGGCTCTTGTGATGGTTAATTTTATGTGCCAATTTGGCTAAGGTATGACTCTCAGTTGTTTGGTCAAACACAATCTAAATGTTGCTATGAAGGCTTTTTTTAAGAAGTTGATTAACATTTAAAGCAGGAGACTGAAAGTAAAGCAGTTTATTGTGTGGGTGGTCTCATCTAAGCAGTTGAAGGGCTTGCAAGCAAAGAGAGTTTTCCCAAATAAGAAATTCTCTTTAAACCTGGAAACCCTGCCTGAGTTTCCAGTATGCTTTCCTGTGGACTTTGGACTCAAGACTATAAAATCAAATCTACTCCATTTTGCCTCTCTTTTCACAGTTTTAATTGGTGCATTATAGTTGTACATAATGATAGCATTCGTTACTATGTATTCATACATGCACACAATATAACAATATAATTTAGCCAATATGTCTCCATCACTCTTCACCCACCTCACCCACTGATCCCTTTCCTCTTCTAATCTCCCTTTGATTTTCACTAGAACTGAGCCCACCCCCGACACACACACACACACACACACACACACACACACACTTTTCCTTTCCTTTTTTCCTCCCTACAACCCCTGACCTTCTGAGTTTGGCTTATTTCACTTAACAGAATGGTCTCAAGTTGCATCCATTTTCCTGAAAATGACATAATTTCATTCTTCTTTATGGCTGAATAAAACTCCATTGTGTATATACACACCACATTTTCTTTATCCATGCATCCACTGATGGACACCTAGGCTGGTTCCATAGTTTAGCTATTGTGAATTGTGATGCTATAAACATGGGTATGAGGGATGGGTTGTGGCTTAGCAGTACAGTGCTCGCTAGCATGTGTGAGGCACTGGGTTTGATTCTAGGCACCATATAAAAATAAATAAATTAAACAAAGGTATTGTGTCCAACTACAACTGGAAAAAAAAATTTTTTAAATACATGGGTATGCGTGGGTATCACTATAATTTGATGACTTTAATTCTTTTTTCCCCTTTTTGTTGATTCTTTTTAATTATATACATTGGGATTCATTTTGACATAATTATAAGGGTATGGAATATAATTTTGTCTAATTCAGTCCCCAGTATTTCCCCTTTTCCTCCCTAATGACTTTAATTCTTTAGGATAAATACCAAGGAGTGGCATAGCTGGGTCATAGGGTGGTTCCATGACTAATCTTTTAAGTAACCTCCACATTGATTCCCATAGTGACTATACTAATTTACAATCCCACCAATAGTGTAGAAATGTTTCTTTATCTCCACATCCTCTCCAACATTTATTAGTGTTTGGATTTTGGGGGTGGGGGGGGTGGGGGGGGG